>NC_044569.1:19699161-19787650 GCF_007565055.1 Rhinopithecus roxellana
GATAATTGGGAGCCCATAGGGGCCCATGGTGAAAAAGGAAATATCCTCAAATAATAACTAGAGGGAAGCTTTCTATGAGATTGCTTTCTGATGTGTGACTTCATCACACAGAGCTCCAAGATTTCCTCCTTGGAACAGCTTGCTAACACTGTTGTCGTGGATTCTGCAAAATGATATTTGGGAGCCCATAGGGGCCCATGGTGAAAAGGAAATATCCTCACATAATAACTAGACAGAAGCTTTCTGAGAGTTTGCTTTCTGATGTGTGACTTCATCACACAGAGTTCCACCCTTCCCTTCTTGGAACAGTTTGCTAACACTGTTGTCGTGGATTCTGCAAAGTGATATTTGGGAGCTCCTTGAGGTCTAAGGTGAAAAAGGAAATATCCTTAGAACAAAACTGGAAAGAAGCCTTCTGAGAAACCGCATTGCCATGTGTGAATGCAACTCAAAGATTTACACGTTTCTCCTCCATGATCAGTTAGCTAACACAGTTTTGTGGAAATCTGCAGGGGGATACCTCTTAGCGCAATGAAGCTTACGGTAACAAAGGAAATGTCCTCAGATGAAAACTAGAAAGAAGTTTCTTAGAAACCTCTTCGTGATGTGTGAATTCATCTCACAGGGTTACACTTATGTTTCGTGGAGCAGTCCATTAACACTGTCTTTCAGGAACCTGAGAAGGGCTTCATTGGATCGCATTGAGGCCTACGCTGATGAAGGAAATTTCATCACTTCAAAACGTGAAAGAAGCTTTCTGAGAACCTTCTTTCTCATCAGTGAGTTCATCTCACAGACTTACAACTTAGACCTCAGGAAGCAGTTTGCTAACACTCTTTTCGGGGAAACTGCAAAGTGATATTTGGGAGCCCATAGGGGCCTTTGGTGAAAAAGGAAATATCCTCACATAATAACTAGCGAGAAGCTTAGAGAGATTGCTTTCGGATGTGTGATTTCGTCACAGAGAGTTCCAACCTTCCCTTCTTGGAACAGTTTGCTAACACTGTTGTCGTGGATACTGAAAAGTGATATTTGGGAGCACATAGGAGCCCATGGTGAAAAAGGAAGTATCCTCACATAATATCTAGAGAGAAGCTATCTGAGAGATTGCTTTCTGATGTGTGACTTCATCACACAGAGTTCCACACTTCCCTTCTTGGAACAGTTTGATAACACTGTTGTCGTGGATTCTGCAAACTAATATTTGGGAGCTCATTGAGGGCTATGGTGAAAAAGGATATATCCTCAGATTAAAACTGGAAAGAAGCCTTCTGGGAAACTGCATTGCCGTGTGTGAATGCAACTCACAGAGTTACACGTTTCTCTTCACTGATCAGTTTGTTAACACAGTTTTCTGGAAATCTGCAATTAGATACTTCATAGTGCAATGAAGCTTACGGTGACAAAGGAAATATCCTCAGATGAAAACTAGAAAGAAGCTTTCTTAGAAACTTCTTGGTGATGTGTGAATTCATCTCACAGCGTTACACTTATGTTTCGAGAAGGAGTCCATTAACACTGTCTTAGAGGAACCTGAGAAGGGCTTCTTTGGATCTCATTGAGGCCTACGCTGATAAAGGAAATTTCATCAGTTCAAAACGTGAAAGAAGCTTTCTGAGAAACCTCTTTCTGATCAGTGAGTTCATCTCACAGACTTACAACTTAGACCTCAGGAAGCAGTTTGCTAACACTCTTTTCTTGGAAAATGCAAAGTGATATTTGGGAGCCCTTAGGGGCCCATGGTGAAAAAGGAAATATCCTCACATAATAAGAAGAGAGAAGCTTTCTGAGAGATCTGCAAAGTGATATTTTGGATACTTCTTAGAGCAATGGAGCATACGGTGACAAAGGAAATATCCTAAGATGGAAACTAGAAAGAAGCTTTCTTAGAAACTTCTCGGTGGTGTGTGAATACACCTCAGAGATTTACACTAATGTTTTGTGGAGCAGTCCATTAACACTGTCTTTGAGGAAACTG
This sequence comes from Rhinopithecus roxellana, assembly GCF_007565055.1. Taxonomy (NCBI): domain Eukaryota; kingdom Metazoa; phylum Chordata; class Mammalia; order Primates; family Cercopithecidae; genus Rhinopithecus; species Rhinopithecus roxellana. The sequence goes on from NC_044569.1 coordinate 19,701,140, forward strand.
AGAAGGGCTACTTTGGATCGCATTGAGGCCTACGCTGGTAAAGGAAATATCATCAGTTCACAAGGTGATAGAAGCATTCTGAGAAACTTCTTTCTGATCTGTGAATTCATCTGACAGAGTTACAGCTTAGACCTCAGGAAGCAGTTTGCTAACATCTTTTCGTGGAATCTGCAAAGTGATATTTCGGAGCCCTTAGGGGGCATTGTGAAAAAGGAAATATCCTCAGATATTAACTACAGAAAACGTTTCTGAGAGATTGCTTTCTGATGTGTGACTTCATCACACAGAGTTCCACCCTTCCCTTGTTGGAACAGTGTGCTAACACGTTTGTCGTGCATTCTGCAAAGTGACATTTGGGAGCTCATTGAGGTCTATGTTGAAGAAGGAAATATCCTCAGATCAAAACTTGAAAGAAGCCTTCTGAGAAACTGCATTGCCATGTGTGAATGGAAGTCACAGAGTTACACGTTTCTCTTCAGTTATCAGTTTGCTAACACAGATTCCTGGAAATCTGCATTGGGATACTTCTTAGCACAATGAAGCTTACCGTGACAAAGGAAATGTCCTCAGATCAAAACTTGGAAGAAATCTTCTGAGAAACTGCATTACCATGTGTGAATGGAAGTCACAGAGTTACACGTTTCTCTTCAGTTATCAGTTTGCTAACACAGTTTTCTGGAAATCTGCATTGGGATACTTCTTAGCGCAATGAAGCTTACCGTGAAAAAGGAAATATCCTCAGATGAAAACTAGAAAGAAGGTTTCTTAGAAACCTCTTGGTGATATGTGAAGTCATCTTATGGAGTTACATTTTTGTTTCTTTCAGCAGTCCATTACACTGTCTTTGAGGAACCTGAGAAGGCCTTCTTTGGATGGCATTGAGACCTACGCTGGTAAAGGAAATATTTTCAGTTCTAAACGTGAAAGAATCTTTCTGAGGAACTTCTTTCTGCTCTGCGAATTCATCTCACAGACTTACAACCTAGACTTCAGGAAGCAGTTTGGTAACACTCTTTTCGTGGAATCTGCAAAGTGATATTTGGGAGCCCATACTGGCCCATGGTGAAAAAGGAAATATCCTCACATAATAACTAGAGAGAAGCTTTCTGAGAGATTGCTTTCTGATGTGTGACTTCATCACACAGAGTTCCACCCTTCCCTTCTTGGAACAGCTTGCTAACACTGTTGCCGTGGATTCTGCAAAATGATATTTAGGATCCCATAGATGCCGATGGTGAAAACGGAAATACCTCACATAATAACTAGAGAGAAGCTTTCTGAGAGATTGCTTTCTGATGTGTGACTTTATCACACTTGATTCCACCCTTCCCTTCTTGGAACAGTTTGCTAACACTGTTGTCGTGGATTCTGCAAAGTGATATTTGGGAGCTCATTGAGACCTACAGTGAAAAAGGAAATATCCTCAGATCAAAACTGGAAAAAAGTCTTCTGAGAAACTGCATTGCCATGTGTGAATTCAACTCACAGAGTTAGAGATTTCTTTACAGTGATCTGTTTGCTAACACAGTTTTTGGAAATCTGCAATTAGATACTTCTTAGCACATTGAGGCTTACGATGACAAAGGAAATATCCTCAGATGAAAACTAGAAAGAAGTTTCGTAGAAAGTTCTTGGTGATGTTTGAATTCATCACACAGATTTACACTTATGTTTCGTGGAGCAGTCCATTAACACTGTCTTTGAGGAACCTGAGAAGGGCTACTTTGGATCGCATGGCAACGTACACCGACAAAGGAAATATCATCGGTTCACAAGGTGAAAGAAGCATTCTGAAAACTTCTTTCTGATCTGTGAATTCATCTGACAGAGTTACACCTTAGAACTCAGGAAGCAGTTTGCTAACATCTTTTCGTGGAATCTGCAAAGTGATATTTGGGAGCCCATAGGGGCCCATTGTGAAAAAGGTGATATCCTCAGATAATAACTACAGAGAAGTTTTCTGAGAGATTGGATTCTGATGTGTGACTTCATCACAAAGAGTTCCACTCTTCCCTTCTTGGAACAGTGTGCTAACACTTTTGTCGTGGATTCTTCAAAGTGACATTTGGGAGCTCATTGAGGTCTAAGGAGAAAAAGGAAATATCCTCAAATCAAAACTTGAAAGAAGCCTTCTGCAAAACTGCATTGCCATGTTTGAATACAACTCACAGAGTTACACCTTTCTCTTCAGTGATCAGTTTGCTAACACAGTTTTCTGGAAATCTGCAATGGGATACTTCTTAGCGCAATGAAGCTTACCGTGACAAAGGAAATCTCCTCAGATGAAAACTAGCAAGAAGCTTTCTTAGAAACTTCTTGGTGATGTGTGAATTCATCTCACAGAGTTACAGTAAGCTTTCTTGGAGCAGACCATTGACACTGTCTTTGAGGAATCTGAGAATGGCTTCTTTGGATCGTATTGAGGTCTACGCTGATAAAAGAAATATCATCATTTCAAAACGTGAAAGAAGCTTTCTTAGAAACTTCTTTCTGATCTGTGAATATATCTCACAGAGTTACACCTTAGACCTCAGGAAGCAGTTTGCAAACACTCTTTTCGTGGAATCTGCAAAGTGATATTTGGGAGCCCTTAGAGGCCAATGGTGAAAAAGGAAATATCCTCAGATAATAACTAGAGAGAAGCTTTCTGAGAAATTGCTTTCTATTGTTTGACTTCATCGCACAGAGTTCCACCCTTCCCTTCATGGAATAGTTTGCAAACACTGTTGTCGTGGATTTGCAAAGTGATATTTGGGAGCCCATGGGTGCCCATGGTGAAAAAGGAAATATCCTCGAATAATAACTAGAGAGAAGCTTTCTGACAGATTGTTTTCTGATGTGTGACTTCGTCACACAGCGTTCCATGCTTCCTTTCTTGGAACTTTTTGCTAACACTGTTGTCATGAATTCTGCAAAGTGATATTTGCGAGCTCATTGAGGGCTATGCTGAAAAAGGAAATATGCTCAGATCAAAACTGGCAAGAACCCTTCGGAGAAACTGCATTGCCATCTTTGAATGCAATTCACAAAGTTACACGTTTCTCTTCAGTGATCAGTTTCCTAACACAGTTATTTGGAAATCTGCAATTGGATACTTCGTAGTGCAATGAAGCTTACGGTGACAAAGGAAATATCCTCAGATGAAACAAGAAAGAAGCTTTCTTAGAAAATTCTTGGTGATGCGTGAATTCATCTCACAGATTTACACTTATTTTTCGTGGAGCAGTCCATTAACACTGTCTTTGATAACCTGAGAAGGGCTTCTTTGGATACTGAGGCCTACGCTCATAAAGGAAATACCATCAGTTCAAAACATGAAAGAAGCTTTCTGAGAAACTTCTTTCTGATCTGTGTATTCATCTCAGAGTTACACCTTAGACCACAGGAAGCAGTTTGCTAACACTCTTTTCATGGAATCTGCAAAGTGATATTTGGGAGTCCATAGGGGCCCATGGTGAAAAAGGAAATATCCTCACATAATAACTAGAGAGAAGCTTTCTAAGAGATCTGCAAAGTGATATTTTGGATACTTCTTAGCGCAATGAAGCATACTGTGACAAAGGAAATATCCTCAGTTGGAAACTAGAAAGAAGCATTCTTAGAAACTTCTCGGTGGTGTGTGAATACATCTCACAGATTTACACTAATGTTTCATGGAGCAGTCCATTAACACTGTCCTTGAGGAAACTGAGAAGGGCTACTTTGGATCTCATTGAGGCCTACGCTGATAAAGGAAATATCATCAGTTCACAAGGTGATAGAAGCATTCTGAGAAACTTCTTTCTGATCTGTGAATTCATCTGACAGAGTTACAACTTAGACCTCAGGAAGCAGTTTGCTAACATCTTTTCGTGGAATCTGCAAAGTGATATTTGGGAGCCCATAGGGGCCCATTGTGAAAAAGGAAATATCCTCAGATATTAACTACAGGGAAGCTTTCTGAGCGATTGCTTTCTGATGTGTGACTTCATCATACAGAGTTCCACCCATCCCTTGTTGGAACAGTGTGTTTACAGGTTTGTCGTGCATTCTGCAAAGTGACATTTGGGAGCTCATTGAGGTCTATGTTGAAAAAGGAAATATCCTCAGATCAAAACTTGAAAGAAGCCTTCTGAGAAACTGCATTGCCATGTGTGAATGGAAGTCACAGAGTTACACGTTTCTCTTCAGTTATCAGTTTGCTAACACAGTTTTCTGGAAATCTGCATTGGGATACTTCTTAATGCAATGAAGCTTACCGTGACAAAGGAAATATCCTCAGATGAAAACTAGAAAAAAGCTTTCTTAGAAACCTCTTGGTGATGTGTGAAGTCATCTCATGGAGTTACATTTTTGTTTCCTTCAGCAGTCCATTACACTGTCTTCGAGGAACCTGAGAAGGCATTCTTTGGATGGCATTGAGACCTACGCTGATAAAGGAAATATTTTCAGTTCAAAACGTGAAAGAATCTTTCTGAGAAACTTCTTTCTGCTCTGTGAATTCATCTCACAGAATTACAACCTAGACTTCAGGAAGCAGTTTGGTAACACTCTTTTCGTGGAATCTGCAAAGTGATATTTCGGAGCCCATAGGGGCCCATGGTGAAAAAGGAAATATCCTCAGATAATAAATAGAGAGAAGCTTTCTGAGAGATTGCTCTCTGATGTGTGACTTCATCACACAGAGTGCCACCCTTCCTTTCTTGGAACAGTTTGCTAACACTGTTGCCGTGGATTCTGCAAAGTGATATTTAGGATCCCATATGTGCCGATGGTGAAAACGGAAACACCTCACATAATAACTAGAGAGAAGCTTTCTGAGAGACTGCTTTCTGATGTGTGACTTCATCATACATGATTCCACCCTTCCCATCTTGGAACAGTTTGCTAACAGTGTTGTCGTGGATTCTGCAAAGTGATATTTGGGAGCTCATTGAGGGCTATAGTGAAAAAGGAAATATCCTCAGATCAAAACTGGAAAAAAGCCTTCTGAGAAACTGCATTGCCATGTGTGAATGCAACTCACAGAGTTAGAAATTTCTCTACAGTGATCAGTTTGCTAACACAGTTTTTGGAAAATTGCAATTAGATAATTCTTAGCGCAATGAGGCTTACGATGACAAAGGAAATATCCTCAGATGAAAACTAGAAAGAAGCTTTCTTAGAAACTACTTTCTGATGTGGGAATTCATCTCACAGAGTTCCACTTCTGTTTCGTGGAGCAGTCCATTTACACTGTCTTTGAGGAACCTGAGAAGGGCCTTTTTGGATCGTATTGAGGCCTGCGCTGATATAGGAAATATCATCACTTCAAAACGTGAAAGAATCTTTCTGAGAAACTTCTTTGTGATCTGTGAATTCATCTCACAGAGTTACAACTTAGACCTCAGGAATCAGTTTGCTAACACTCTTTTCGTGGAATCCGCAAAGTGATATTGGGGAGCCCATAGGGGCCCATGGTGAAAAAGGAAATATCCTCACCTAATAATTACCGAGCAGCTTTCTGAGAGATTGCTTTCTGATGTGTGACTTCATCATACAAAATTCCACACTTCCCTTCTTGGAACAGTTTGCTAGCACTGTTGTGGATTCTGCAAAGTGATATTTGGGAACACATAGGGGCTCATGGTGAAAAAGGAAATAACCTCACATAGTACCTAGAGAGAAACTTTCTGAGAGATTGCTTTCTGATGTGTGCCTTCATCACACAGAGTTCCACCCTTCGCTCTGATGGTAGTTTCTTTTGCTGTGCAGAAACTCTTTAGTTTAATTAGATCCCATTTGTCAATTTTGGCTTTTGCTGCTGTTGCTTTTGGTGTTTTAGACATGAAGTCCTTGCCCATGCCTATGTCCTGAATAATACTACCTAGATTTTCTTCTAGGGTTTTTATGGTATTAGGTCTAACATTTAAGTCTCTAATCCATCTTGAATTAATCTTCGTATAAGGAGTAAGGAAAGGATCCAGTTTCAGCTTTCTACTTATGGCTAGCCAATTTTCCCAGCACCATTTATTAAATAGGGAATCCTTTCCCCATTTCTTGTTTCTCTCAGGTTTGTCAAAGATCAGATGGCTGTAGATGTGTGGTATTATTTCTGAGGACTCTGTTCTGTTCCATTGGTCTATAGCTCTGTTTTGGTACCAGTACCATGCTGTTTTGGTTACTGTAGCCTTGTAGTAGAGTTTGAAATCAGGTAGCGTGACTCCTCTAGCTTTGTCCTTTTGCCTTAGGATTGTCTTGGCAATGCGGGCTCTTTTTTGGTTAAATATGAACTTTAAAGCAGTTTTTTCCAATTCTGTGAAGAAACTCATTGGTAGCTTGATGGGGTTGGCATTGAATCTATAAATAACCTTGGGCAGTATGGCCATTTTCATGATATTGAGTCTTCCTATCCATGAGCATGGTATGTTCTTCCATTTTTTGTGTCCTCTTTGATTTCACTGAGCAGTGGTTTGTAGTTCTCCTTGAAGAGGTCCTTTACATCCCTTGTAAGTTGGATTCCTGGGTATTTTATTCTCTTTGAAGCAATTGTGAATGGAAGTTCATTTCTGACTTGGCTCTCTGCATGTCTGTTACTGGTGTATAAGAATGCTTGTGATTTTTGCCCATTAATTTTGAATCCTTAGACTTTGCTGAAGTTGCTTATCAGCTTAAGGAGATTTTGGGCTGAGACAATGGGGTTTTCTAAATATACAATCATGTCATCTGCAAACAGGGACAATTTGACTTCTTCCTTTCCTAACTGAATAGCCTTGATATCTTTCTCTTGCCTGATTCCCCTAGCCAGACCTTCCAACTCTATGTTGAATCGGAGTGGTGAGAGAGGGCATCCCTGTCTTGTACCAGTTTTGAAAGGGAATTTTTCCAGTTTTTGCCCATTCAGAATGATATTAGCTGTTGGTTGTCGTAAATAGCTCTTATTATTTTCAGGTACGTTCCATCAATACCGAATTTATTGAGCGTATTTAGCATGAAGGGCTGCTGAATTTTGTCAAAAGCCTTTTCTGCATCTATTGAGAAAATCATGTGGTTCTTGACTTTGGTTCTGTTTATATGCTGGATTATGTTTCTTGATTTGCGAATGTTGAACCAGCCTTGCATCCCAGGGATGAAGCCCACTTGATCATGGTGGATAAGCTTTTGGATGTGCTGCTGATTCCGGTTTGCCAGTATTTTATTGAGGATTTTTGCATCGATGTTCATCAGGGATATTGGTCTAAAATTCTCTTTTTTTGTTGTGTCTCTGCCAGGCTTTGGTATCAGGATGATATTGGCCTCATAAAATGAGTTAGGGAGGATTCCCTCTTTTTCTATTGATTGGAATAGTTTCAGAAGGAATGGTACCAGCTCCTCCTTGTACCTCTGGTAGAATTCAGCTGTGAATCCATCTGGTCCTGGACTTTTTTTGGTGGGTAGGCTACTAATTGTTGCCTCAATTTCAGAGCCTGCTATTGGTCTATTCAGGGATTCAACTTCTTCCTGGTTTAGTCTTTGGAGAGTGTAAGTGTCCAGGAAATTATCCATTTCTTCTAGATTTTCTAGTTGATTTGCGTAGAGGTGTTTATAGTATTCTCTGATGGTAGTTTGCATTTCTGTGGTGTGGGTGGTGATATCCCCTTTATCATTTTTTATTACATCTATTTGATTCCTCTGTCTTTTCTTCTTTATTAGTCTTGCTAGCGGTCTGTCAATTTTGTTGATCTTTTCAAAAAACCAACTCCTGGATTCATTGATTTTTTGGAGGGTTTTTTGTGTCTCTATCTCCTTCAGTTCTGCTCTGATCTGAGTTATTTCTTGCCTTCTGCCAGCTTTTGAATGTGTTTGCTCTTGCCTCTCTTGTTCTTCTAATTGTGATGTTAGAGTGTCAATTTTAGATCTTTCCAGCTTTCTCTTGTGGGCATTTAGTGCTATAAATTTCCCTCTACACACTGCTTTAAATGTGTCCCAGAGATTCTGGTATGTTGTATCTTTGTTCTCAATGGTTTCAAAGAACATCTTTATTTCTGCCTTCATTTCGTTATGTACCCAGTAGTCATTCAGGAGCAGGTTGTTCAGTTTCCATGTAGTTGAGCGGTTTTGATTGAGTTTCTTAGTCCTGAGTTCTAGTTTGATTGCACTGTGGTCTGAGAGACAGTTTGTTTTAATTTCTGTTCTTTTACATTTGCTGAGGAGTGCCTTACTTCCAATTATGTGGTCAATTTTGGAATAAGTACGATGTGGTGCTGAGAAGAATGTATATTCTGTGGATTTGGGGTGGAGAGTTCTATAGATGTCTATTAGGTCTGCTTGGTGCAGAGATGAGTTCAATTCTTGGGTATCCTTGTTTACGTTCTGTCTCGTTGATCTGTCTAATGTTGACAGTGGAGTGTTGAAGTCTCCCATTATTATTGTATTGGAATCTAAGTCTCTTTGTAAGTCTCTAAGGACTTGCTTTATGAATCTGGGTGCTCCTCTATTGGGTGCATATATATTTAGGAGAGTTAGCTCTTCCTGTTGAATTGATCCCTTTACCATTATGTAATGGCCTTCTTTGTCTCTTTTCATCTTTGATGGTTTCAAGTCTGTTTTATCAGAGACTAGGATTGCAACCCCTGCTTTTTTTTGTTCTCCATTTGCTTGGTAGATCATCCTCCATCCCTTTATTATGAGCCTATGTATGTCTCTGCATGTGAGATGGGCCTCCTGAATACAGCAGACTGATGGGTCTTGACTCTTTATCCAGTTTGCCAGTCTGTGTCTTTTAATTGGAGCATTTAGTCCATTTATATGTAAGGTTAATATTGTTATGTGTGAACTTGATCCTGCCATTATGATATTAACTGGTTATTTTGGTCGTTAGTTGATGCAGTTTCTTCCTAGCCTCGATGGTCTTTACATTTTGGCCTGTTTTTGCAATGGCTGGTAACGGTTGTTCCTTTCCATGTTTAGGGCTTCCTTCAGGGTCTCTTGTAAGGCAGGCCTGGTGGTGACAAAATCTCTAAGCATTTGCTTATCTGTAAAGGATTTTATTTCTCCCTCAGTGATGAAACTTAGTTTGGCTGGATATGAAATTCTGGGTGTAAAATTCTTTTCTTTAAGAACGTTGAATATTGGCCCCCACTCTCTTCTGGCTTGTAGAGTTTCTACCGAGAGATCTGCTTTTAGTCTGATTGGCTTCCCTTTGTTGGTAACCCGACCTTTCTCTCTGGCTGCCCTTAACATTTTTTCCTTCATTTCAACTTTGGTGAATCTGGCAATTATGTGTCTTGGAGTTGCTCTTCTCGAGGAGTATCTTTGTGGCATTCTCTGTATTTCCTGAATTTGAATGTTGGCCTTCCCTACTGGGTTGGGGAAATTCTCCTGGATGATATCCTGAGGAGTGTTTTCCAACTTGGTTCCATTTTCCCCCTCACTTTCAGGCACCCCAATCAGACGTAGATATGGTCTTTTTACATAATCGCATACTTCTTGCAGGCTTTGTTCATTTCTTTTTCTTCTTTTTTCTTTTGGTTTTTCTTCTCGCTTCATTTCATTCATTTGATCCTCAATCGCTGATACTCTTTTTTCCAGTTGATCAAGTTGGTTGCTGAAGCTTGTGCATTTCTCACGTATTTCTCGTGTCATGGTTTTCATCTCTGTCATTTCCTTTATGACCTTCTCTGCATTAATTAGTCTAGCTGTCCATTCTTCCCCTCTTTCTTCAAGATTTTTAGTTTCTTTGTGCTGGGTAAGTAATTCCTCCTTTAGCTCTGAGAAGTTTGATGGACTGAAGCCTTCTTCTCTCATCTCGTCAAAGTCATTGTCTCAACAGCTTCGATCCGTTGCTGGCAATGGGCTGTGCTCCTGTGCAGGGGGAGATGCGCTCTTACTTTTTGAATTTCCAGGTTTTCTGCCCTGCTTTTTCCCCATCTTTGTGGTTTTATCTGTCTCTGGTCTTTGGTGATGGTGACGTACTGATGGGGTTTTCGTATAGGTGTCCTTCCTGTTTGATAGTGTTACTTCTGACAGTCTGGACCCTCAGCTGTAGGTTATTTGGAGATTGCTTGACGTCCACTCCATACCCTGTTTGCCTGGGTATCAGCAGCAGAGGTTGCAGAAGATAGAATATTGCTGAACAGCGAGTGTACCTGTCTGATTCTTACTTTGGAAACTTCATCTTAGGGGTGTACTCCACCCTGTGAGGTGTGGGGTGTTAGACTGCCCCTAGTGGGGGATGTCTCCCCGTGAGGCTACTCAGGGGTCAGTGACACACTTGTGCATGCAGTCTGTCCGTTCTCAGATCTCTACCTCCGTGTTGGGAGATCCACTGCTCTGTTCAAAGCTGTCAGACAGACTCCTTCACGTCTGCTCAGGCCTCTGTTGTTTCCCCTGTTGTTTTTTTAGCTGAGCCCTGCCCCCAGATGGGGATTCTATAGAGACAGGCAGGTTTCCTTGAGCTGCTGTGAGCTCCACTCAGTTCGAGATTCCCAGCGGTTTTTCAACTACTTAAGCCTCAGCAATCGCGGCCGCCCCTCCCACAGCCTCGCTGCTGCCTCGCGGTTAGATCCCGCAAAGTGCTATTTCGGAGCCCATAGGGGCCCTTGGTGAAAAAGGAAATATCCTCACATAATAGCTAGAGGGAAGCTTTCTGAGAAATTGCTTTCTGATGTGTGACTTCATCACACAGAATTCCACCCTGCTCTTCTTCGAACAGTTTGCTAACACTGTTGTCGTGTATTCTGCAAAGTGATATTTGGGAGCTCATTGAGGGCTATGGTGATAAAGGAAATACCCTCAGATCAAAACTGGAAAGAAGCGTTCTGAGAAACTGCATTGAAATTTGTGAATGCATTTGACAGACTTACACGTTTCTCTTCAGTGATCAGTTTGCTAACACAGTTTTCTGGAAATCTGCAATGGGATGCTTCCTGAACCAATGAAGTTACGGTGACAAAGGAAATATCCTCAGAAGAAAACAAGAAAGAAGATTTCTTAGAAACTTCTTCGAGATGTGTGAATTCATCTCACAGACTTATAAATATGTTTCATTTAGCAGTCTATTACCACTGTCTTTGAGGAACCTGAGAAGGGTTTCTTTGGATCCTATTGAGGCTTACGCTGATAAGGGAAATATCATCAGTTCAAAACGAGAAAGAAAATTTATGAAAATCTTCTTTCTGATCTGTGATTTCATCTCACAGAGTTACAACTTAGAACTCAGGAAGCAGTTTGCTACCACTCTTTTCATGGAATCTGCAATATCCCCTATGATATTTGGGATCCCATAGGGGCCCATGGTGAAAAAGGAAATATCCTCAGATAATAACTAGAGAGAAGCTTTCTGAGAGATTGGTTTCTGATGTGTGACTTCATCACACAGGGTTCCACACTTCCCTTCATGGAACAGTTTGCTAACACTGTTGTCGAGTATTCTGCAAAGTGATATTTGGGAGCCCATAGGGACGCATGGTGAAAAAGGAAATATCATCACATAAGAACTAGAGGGAAGCTTTCTGAGAGATTGCTTTCTGATGTGTGACTTCATCACACAGAGTTCCACCCTTCTCTTCTTGGAACCTTTTGCAAACATTGTTGTCGTGGATTGTGCAAACTGATATTTGGGAGCCCCCTGGGGCCCATGGTGAAAAAGGAAATATCCTCACATAATAACTAGAGGGAACCCTTCTGAGAGATTGCTTTCTGAGGTGTGACGTCATCACACAGAGTTCCAACCTTCCGTTCTTGGAACAGTTTGCTGAAACTGTTGTCGTGGATTCTGCAAAAGGATATTGGGGAGCTCATTGAGGGCTATGTGGAAAAAGGAAATATCCTCCTATCAAAACTGGAAAGAAGCGTTCTGAGAAACTGCATTGCCTGTGTGAATGCAACTCACGAAGTTACACGTTTCTCTTCAGTGATCAGTTTGCTAACACAGTTTTCTTGCAATGTGCAATTGGATACTTCTTAGCGCAATGAAGCTTTTGGTGACAAAGGAAATATCCTCAGAGGAAAACTAGAAAGAAGCTTTATTAGAAACTTCTTTGTGATGTGTGAATTCATCTCACAGAGTTCACTTTTGTTTCGTGGAGCAGTCCATTAACACTGTCTTTGAGGAATCTAAGAAGGGCTTCTTTGGATCGTATTGAGGCCTACGCTGATAAAGGAAATATCATCAGTTCAAAACGTGAAAGAAGCTTTCTGAGAACCTTCTTTCTGGTCTGTGATTTCATCTCACAGAGTTACAACTTAGACCTCAGGTAGCAGTTTGCTAATAGTCTTTTCGAGGAATCTGCAATGTGATATTTGGGAGCCCATAGGGGCCCATGGTGAGAAAGGAAATATCCTCACATAATAACTAAAGACAAGCTTTCTGAGAGATTGCTTTCTGATGGGTGACTTCATCCCACAGAGTTCCACCCTTCCCTTCTTGGAACAGTTTGCTAACACTGTTGTCTTGTATTTTGCAAACTGATATTTGGGAGCTCTTTGAGGGCTATGGTGAAAAAGGAAATATCCTCAGATCAAAACTGGAAAGAAGTCTTCTGAGAAACTGCATTGCAATGTGTGAATCCAACTCAAAGAGTTACAGGTTTCTCTTCTGTTACCTGTTTGCTAACACAGTTTTCTGGAAATCTGCAATTCGATACTTCTTAGCACAATGAAGCTTACGGTGACAAAGGAAATATCCTCAGATGAAAACTAGAAAGAGTGTTTCTTAGAAACTTCTTGGTGATGTGTGAATTCATCTCACCGAGTTACACTTAAGTTTCGTGATGCAGTCCATTAACACTGTCTTTGAGGAAGCTGAGAAAGGCGTCTTTGGATCGTATTGAGGGCTACGCTGATAAAGGATATATCATAATTTCAAAAAGTGAAAGAAGCTTTATGAGAAACTTCTTTTTGTTCTGTGAATCCATCTCAGAGTGTTACGACTTAGAACTCAGGAAGCAGTTTGCTAACACTCTTTTCCTGGAATCTGCAAAGTGATATTTGGGAGTCCTTGGGGGAACATGGTGAAAAAGGAAATATCCTCAGATAAAAACTAGAGAGAAGATTTCTCAGAGATTGCATTCCGATGTGTGATTTCATCACACAGAGTTCCACCCCTCCCTTCTTGGTACAATTTGCTAACACTGTTGTCGAGGATTCTGCAAAGTGAGATTTGGGAGCTCATTGAGGGCTACGGTGAAAAAGGAAATATCCTCAGTTGAAAACTGGAAGGAAGCCTTCTGAGAAACTACATTGCCATGTGTGAATGTAACTCAGAGAGTTACACGTTTCCCTTCAGTAGTCAGTTTGCAAACACAGTTTTCCGGAAATCTGCAATTAGATACTTCTTAGCGCAATGAAGCTCACGGTGACAAAAGAAATGTCGTCAGATGGAAATTAGAAAGAAGCTTTCGGAGGAATTTCTTGGTGATGTGTGACTTCATCTCACAGAGTTACATTTATGTTTCGTGGAGCAGTCCATTAGCACTGTCTTTGAGGAAGCTGAGAAGCGTTTCTTTGGATCGTACTGAGGCCTACGCTGATAAAGGAAATATCATCAATTCAAAACTTGAAAAAAGCTGTCTGAGATTCTTCTTTCTGATCTGTGAATTCATCTCACAGAGTTACAAATTATACCTCAGGAAGCAGTTTGCTAACACTGTTTACGTGGAATCTGCAAAGTGATATTTGGGAGCCCATAGGTGTCCATGGTGAAAAAGGAAATATCCTCACTTAATAACTAGAGGGAAGCTTTCTGAGAGATTGCTTTCTGCTGTGTGACTTCATCCCACAAATTTCCACCCTTCCCTTCTTGGAACAGTTTGCTAACATTGTTGTCGTGGATTCTGCAAAGTGCTAATTGGGAGCTCATTGAGGGCTACGGTGAAAAAGGAAATACCCTCAGATCAACACTGGAAGAAGCCTTCTGAGAAACTGCATTGCCATGTGTGAATGCAACTCACAGAGTTACACGTTTCTCTTCATTGATCAATTTGCTAAAACAGTTTTCTGGAAATCTGCAATGGGATACCTCTTAGCGCAATGAAGCTTACGGTGACAAAGTAAATATCACCAGATGAAAACTAGAAAGAAGCTTTCTTAGAAACTTCTTGGTGATGTGTGAATTCATCTCGCAGAGTTACACTTATGTTTCATGCAGCAGTCCATTAACACTGTCTTTGAGGAACCTGAGAAGGGCATCTTTGGATCGTAGTGAGGAGTACGCTGATAAAGGAAATATCAGCAATTCAAAACGTAAAAGAAACTTTCTGAGAATCTTCTTTCTAATCTGTGAATTCATCTCACAGACTTACAACTCAGACCTCAGGAAGCAGATTGCTACCACTCTTTTCGTGGAATCTGCAAAGTGGTATTTGGGAGCCCGTAGGGGCCCATCGTGAAAAAGGAAATATCCTCACATAATAACTAGAGAGAAGCTTTCTGAGAGATTGCTTTCATATATGTGACTTCATCACACAGAGTTCCACACTTTCCTTCTTGGAACGCGTTGCTAACACTGTTGTCGTGGATTCTGCAAAGTGATATTTGGCAGCCCATATGGGCCCATGGTGAAAAAGGAAATTTCCTCACATAATAACTAAAGAGAACCTTCCTGAGAGATTGCTTTCTGATGTGTGAGTTCATCACAAACATTTCCCCCCTTCTATTCTTGGAACAGTTTACTAAGACTGTTTTCGTGCATTCTGCAAAGTGACATTTGGGAACTCATTGAGGGCTATGGTGAAAAAGGAAATATCCTCAGATCAAAACTTAAAGAAGCCTTCTAAGAAACTGCATTCCCATATGTGAATGCAACTCATAGAGTTTCACGTTTCTCTTCAGTGATCAGTTTGCTAAGACATTTTTCTGCAAATCTGCAAACGGATTCTTATTGAGCACTGAAGCTTACGGTGACAACGGAGTTATCCTCAGATGAAAACTAGAAAGACGCTTTCTTAGAAACTTCTCGGTGATGTGTGAATTAATCTCACAGAGTTACACAAATGTTTCATGGAGCAGTACATGAACTCTGTCTTTGAGGAAGCTGAGAAGGGCTTCTTTGGATCGCTTTGAGGCCTACGCTGATAAAGGAAATATCATCAGTTCAAAACGTGAAAGAAACTTTGTGAGAAACTTCTTTCTGCTCTGTGAATTCATCACACAGAGTTACACCTTAGACAACAGGAAGCAGTTCGCTAACACTCTTTCATGGAATCTGCAAAGTGATATTTGGGAACACCTAGGGGCCCATGGTGAAAAAGGAAATATCTTAGATAATAATTAGATGGAAGCTTTCTGATAGATTGCTTTCTGTTGTGAGACTTCATCGCACAGAGATCCACCCTTCCCTTCTTGGAACCGTTTGCTAACACTCTTGTTGTGGATTATGGAAAGTGATATTTGGGAGCCGATACCTGCCATGGAGAAAAAGGAAATATCCTCACATATTAACTAGAGAGAAGCTTGCTGAGAGATTGCTTTCTGATGTGTGACTTCATCACACAGAGTTTCACCCTTCCCTTCTTGGAACAGTTTGCTGACACTGTTGTCGTGGATTCTGCAAAGTGATATTTGGGAGCTCATTGAGGGCTAAGGTGAAAAAGGAAATATCCTCAGATGAAAACTGGAAAGAAGCCTTCTGAGAAACTGCATTGCCATGTGTGAATGCAACTCACAGAGTTACACGTTGCCCTTCAGTAGTCAGTTTGCAAACACAGTTTTCAGGAAATCTGCAATTAGATACTTCTTAGCGCAATGAAGCTCACGGTGACAAAGGAAATGTCCACAGATGAAAACTAGAAAGAAGCTTTCCTCGGAACTTCTTAGTGATGTGTGAATTCATCTCACAGAGTTACACTTATGTTGTGTGGAGCATTCCATTAGCAATCTCTTTGAGGAACCTGAGAAGGTCTTCTCTGGATCGTATTGAGGCCTACGATGATAAAGGAAATATCATCAATTCAAAACTTGAAAAAGCTGTCTGAGATTCTTCTTTCTAATCTGTGAATTCATCCCACAGAGTTACAACTTAGACCTCAGGAAGCAGTTTGCTAACATTGTTTTCGTGGAATCTGCGAAGTAATATTTGGGAGCCCATAGAGGCCCATGGCGAAAAAGGAAATATCCTCACATAATAACTAGAGGGAAGGTTTCTGAGAGATTGCTTTCTGATGTGTGACTTCATCACACAGAGTTCCACCCTTCCCTTCTTGGAACAGTTTGCTAACACTGTTGTCGTGGATTCTGCAAAGTGATATTTGGGAGCCCATAGGGGAACATGGTGAAAAAGGAAATATCCTCAGATAATAACTAGAGAGAAGCTATCGGAGAGATTGCTTTCTGATGTGTGACTTCATCACACAGATTTCCACCATTCCCTTTTTGGAAAAGTTTGCTAACACTGTTGTCATGGACTCTGCAAAGTGATATTTGGGAGCCCATAGGGGCCCAAGGTGAAAAAGTAAATATCCTCACATAATAACTAGAGAGAAGCTTAATGAGAGATTGCTTTCTGATGTGTGACTTCATCACACAGATTTCCACCCTTCCCTTCTTGGAACAGTTTGCTAACACTGTTGTCGTGGATTCTGCAAAGAGATATTTGGGAGCTCATTGAGGGCTATGGTGAAAAAGGAAATATTCTCAGATCAAAACAGGAAAGAAGCCTTCTGAGAAACTGCATTGCCATGTGTGAATGTAACTCACAGAGTTACAGATTTCCCTTCAGTAGTCACTTTGCAAACACATTTTCCGGAAATCTGCAATTAGATACTTCTTAGCGCAATGAAGCTCACGGTGACAAAGGAAATGTCCTCAGATGAAAACTAGAAAGAAGCTTTCCTACGAACTTCTTGGTGATGTGTGAATTCATCGCACAGAGTTACACTTATGTTTCATGGAGCAGTCCATTAACACTGTCTTTGAGGAAACTGAGAAGGGCTTCTTTGGATCGTATTGAGGCGTACACTGATAAAGGAAATATCATCAATTTAAAACGTGAAAGAAACTTTCTGAGAATCTTCTTTCTGATCTGTGAATTCATATCACAGACTTACAACTTAGACCTCAGGAAGCAGTTTGCTACCACTCGTGTCGTGGAATCTGCAAAGTGATGTTTGGGAGCCCGTAGGGACCCATGGTGAAAAAGGAAATATCCTCACATAATAACTAGAGAGAAGGTTTCTGAGAGATTGCTTTCATATATGTGACTTCATCACACAGAGTTCCAACCTTTTCTTCTTCGAACGCGTTGCTAACACTGTTGTCGTGGATTCTGCAAAGTGATATTTGGGAGCCCATATGGGCCCATGGTGAAAAAGGAAATATCCTCACATAATAACTGGAGAGAAGCTTTCGGAGGGATTGCATTCTGATGTGTGACTTCATCACAAAGAGTTCCACACTTCCCCTCTGGGAACAGTTTCGTAACACTGTTGTTGTGGATTCTGTAAAGTGATATTTCGGAGCTCATTGAGGGCTGTGGTGAAAAAGGAAATATCCTCAGATGAAGACTGGAAAGAAGCCTTATGAGAAACTGAATTGCCATGTGTGAATGCAACTCACAGAGTTACACGCTTCTCTTCAGTGTTCAGTTTGCTCGCAATTTTTCTGGCAATCTGCAATGGTGTCCTACTTAGCGCAATGAAGCTTATGGTGACAAAGGAAATACCCTGAGATGAAAACTAGAAAGAAGCTTTCTCAGAAACTTCTTTTTGATGTGTGAATTCATCTCACAGAGTTACACTTACGTTTCGTGGAGCAGTCCATTAATACTGTCCTTGAGGAACCTGAGAAGGGCTTCTATGGATCGTATTGAGGCCTAAGCTGAAAAAGGAAATATCATCAGTTCAAAACGTGAAAGAAGCTTTCTGAGAAACTTCTTTCTGATCTGTGAATTCATCTCACAAAGTTACAACTTAAACCTCAGGGAGCAGTTTGCTAACACTCCTTTCGTGGAATCTGTAAAGGGATATTTGGGAACCCCTCGAGGCCCATGGTGAAAAAGGAAATGTCCTCAGAAAATAAGTAGAGAATAGCTTTCTGAGAGATGGCTTTCTGATATGTGACTTCATCACAGAGTTCCACCCTTCCCTTCCTGAAACAGTTTGCTAACACTGTTGTCGTGGATTCTGCAAAGTGCTATTTGGGAGCTCATTGAGGGCTATGGTGAAAAAGGAAATATCCTCAGATGAAAACTGGAAAGAAGCCTTCTGAGAAACTGCAATGCCATGTGTGAATGCAACTCACAGAGTTACACTTTTCTCTTCAGTGATCACTTTGCTAACACATTTTTCTTTAAATCTGCAATGGGATAGTTCTTAGCGCAATGAAGCTTCCGGTGAAAAAGGAAATACACTCAAATGAAAACTAGAAAAAAGCTTTCTTAGAAACTTCTTGGTGATTTGTGAATTCACCACACGGAGTTACACTTATGTTTCATGGAACAGTCCATTTACACTGTCTTTGAGGAAACTGAGAAGGACTTCTTTGTATCGTATAGAGACCTACGCTGATAAAGGAAATATCATCAGTTGAAAACGAGAAAGAAGCTTTCTGAGAAACTTCTTTCAGATCTGTGAATTCATCTCACGGAGTTACACCTAAGACCTCAGGGAGCAGTTTGCTAAAACTCTTTTCGTGGAATCTGGAAAGTGATATTTGTGAGCCCATAGTGACCTGTCATGCAAAAGGAAATATCCTCAGAAAATACCTAGAGAGAAGTTTTCTGAGAGATTGCTTTCTGCTGTGTGACTTCATCACACAGAGTTCCACCCTTCCCTTCTTGGAACGGTTTGCTAACAGTGTTGTCGTAGATTCTGCAAAGTAATATTTGGGAACTCATTGAGGGCTTTTGTGAAAAAGGAAATATCCTCAGATCAAAACTGGAAAGAAGCCTTCTGAGAAACTGCATTGCCATGTGTGAATGCAACTCGCAGAGTTATACGTTTCTCTTCAGTGGTCTGTTTTCTAACACAGTTTTCTGGGAATCTGCAATTACATACTGCTTAGCGCAATGAAGCTTATGGTGACAAAGGAAATATCCTCAGATGAAAACTAGAAAGAATTTTCTTAGAATCTTCTTGTGATTTTTGAATTCATCTCACAGAGTTACACTTATGTTTCTTGGAACACTCTATTAACACTGTCTTTGAGGATCCTGAGAAGGGCTTCTTTGGATCCTAGTAAGGCCTATGCGGAGAAAGGAAATATCATCATTTCAAAACGTGAGGGAACTTTTTGAGAATCTTCTTTCTAATCTGTGAATTCATCTCACAGAGTTACAACATAGAGCTCAGGAAGCAGTTTGCTAACACTCTTTTCGTGGAATCTGCAAAGTGATATTTCGGAGCCCATAGGGTTCTCATGGTGTAAAAGGAAATATCCTCACATAATAACTAGAGGGAAGCTTTCTGAGAGATTGCTTTCTGATGTGTGACTTCATCACAGAGTTCCACACTTCCCCTCTTGGAATGATTTGCTAACACTGTTGTAGTGTATTCTGCAAAGTGATATTTGGGAGCCCATAGGGGCCCATGGTGAAAAAGGAAATATCCTCACTTAATAACTAGAGAGAAGCTTTCTGTTGTGTGACTTCATCACACAGAGTTCCACCCTTCCATTCCTGGAACAGTTTGCTAACACTGTTGTCGTGGATTCTGCAAAGAGCTATTTGGGAGCTCATTGAGGGCTATGGTAAAAAAGGAAATATCCTCAGATGAAAACTGGAAAGAAGCCTTCTGAGAAACTGCATTGCCATGTGTGAATGCAACTCACAGAGTTACACGTTTCTCTTCAGTGATCAGTTTGCTAACACAGTTTTATGGAAATCTGCAATTGGATACTTCTTAGTGCAATGAAGCTTTCGGTGACAAAGGAAATATCCTCAGACAAAAACTAGAAAGAAGCATTCTGAGAACCTTCTTGGTGATGTGTGAATTCATCTCAAAGAGTTACACTTATGTTTTGTATAGCAGTTCATTAACACTGCCTTTGAAGAACCTGAGAAGGGCTTCTTTGGATCGCATTGAGGCCTACGCTGATAAAGGAAATATCATTAGTTCAAAACGTGAAAGAAGCTTTCTGAGAAACTTCTTTCTGATCTGTCAATTCATCTCACAAAGTTACAACTTAAACCCTAGGGAGCAGTTTGCTAACACTCCTTTCGTGGAATCTGAAAAGGGATATTTGGGAGCCCATCGAGGCCCATGGTGAAAAAGGACATGTCCTCAGAAAATAACTAGGGTGAAGCTTTATGAGAGATTGCTTTCTGATATGTGACTTCATCACGGAGTTCCACGCTTCCCTTCTTGAAACAGTTTGCTAACACTGTTTTCGTGGATTCTGCAAAGTGCTATTTGGGAGCTCATAGAGGGCTATGGTGAAAAAGGAAATATCCTCAGATGAAAACTGGAAAGAAGCCTTCTGAGAAACTGCATTGCCATGTGTGAATGCAACTCACAGAGTTAGACGTTTCTCTTCAGTGATCTTTTTGCTAACACAGTTTTCTGGAAATCTGCAGTGGGATAGTTTTTAGCGCAATGAAGCTTACGGTGACAAAGGAAATATCCTCAGAGAGACCCTGAAGGAAGCCCTAAACATGGAAAGGAACAACCGGTACCACCCATTGCAAAAACATGCAACAATGTAAAGACTGTCGAGGCTAGGAAGAAACTGCATCAACTAACGAGCAACATAACCAGTTAATATCATAATGGCATGTTCAAGTTCACGCATAGCAATATTAACCTTAAATGTAAATGGATTAAATCCTCCAATTAAAAGACACAGACTGGCAAACTGGATCAAGTGTCAAGACCCATCAGTCTGCTTATTCAGGAGACCCATCTCACATGCAGAGACATACATAGGCTCAAAATAAAGGGATGGAGGAAGATCTACCAAGCAAATGGAGAACAAAAAAAAGCAGGGGTTGCAATCCTAGTCTCTGATAAAACAGACTTTAAACCATCAAAGATCAAAAGAGACAAAGAAGGCCATTACATAATGGTAAAGGGATCAATTCAACAGGAAGAGCTAACTCTCCTAATTATATATGCACCCAACACAGGAGCACCCAAATTCATAAAGCAAGTCCTTAGAGAATTACAAAGAGACTTAGACTCCCATACAATAATAATGGGAGACTTCAGCACTCCACTGTCAACATTAGACAGATCAACGAGACAGAAAGTTAACAAGGATATCCAGGAATTGAACTCATCTCTGCACCAAGCGGACCTAATAGACATCTATAGAACTCTCCACCCCAAATCAACAGAATATACATTCTTCTCAGCACCACATCACACTTATTCCAAAATTGACCACATAATTGGAAGTAAGGCACTCCTCAGCGAATGTAAAAGAACAGAAATTATAACAAACTGTCTCTCAGACCACAGTGCAATCATACTAGAATTCAGGACTAAGAAACACAATCAAAACCGCTCAACTACATGGAAACTGAACAATCTGCTCCTGAATGATTACTGGGTGCATGACGAAATGAAGGCAGAAATAAAGGTATTCTTTGAAACCAATGAGAACAAAGATACAACATACCAGAATCTCTGGGACACATTTAAAGCAGTGTGTAGAGGGAAATTTATAGCACTAAATGCCCACAAGAGAAAGCAGGAAAGATCTAAATTTGACACTCTAACATCACAATTAAAAAACTAGAGAGGCAAGAGCAAACACATTGAAAAGCTAGCAGAAGGCAAGAAGTAACTCAGATCAGAGCAGAAAGGAAGGAGATAGAGACACAAAAACCGGCCAAAACATTAATGAATCCAGGAGTTGGGGTTTTGAAAAGATCAACAAAATTGACAGACCGCTACCAAGACTAATAAAGAGGAAAAGAGAGAAGAATGAAATAGATGCAATAAAAAATGATAAAGGGGATATCACCACCCACCACACAGAAATACAAATTACCATCAGAGAATACTATAAACGCCTCTACACAAATCAACTAGAAAATCTAGAAGAAATGGATAATTTCCTGGACACTTACACTCTCCAAAGACTGAACCAGGAAGAAGTTGAATCCCTGAATAGACCAATAGCAGGCTCTGAAATTGAGGCAACAATTAATAGCCTACCCACCAAAAAAAGGCCAGGACCAGATGGATTCACAGCTGAATTCTACCAGAGGTACAAGGAGGAGCTGGTACCATTCCTTCTGAAACTATTCCAATCAATAGAAAAAGAGTGAATCCTCCCTAACTCATTTTATGAGGCCAACATCATCTTGATACCAAAGCCTGGCAGAGACACAACAAAAAAAGAGAATTTTAGACCAATATCCCTGATGAACATAGATGCAAAAATCCTCAATAAAACACTGGCAAACTGGATTCAGCAGCACATCCAAAAGCTTATCCACCATGATCAAGTGGGCTTCATCCCTGGGATGCAAGGCTGGTTCAACATTTGCCAATCAGTAACCATAATCCAGCATATAAACTCAACCAAAGTCAAGAACCACATGATTATCTCAATAGATGCAGAAAAGGCTTGTGACAAAATTCAACAGCTCTTCATGCTAAAAACGCTCAATAAATTCGGTACTGATGAAACGTACCTCAAAATAATAAGAGCTATTTACGACAAACCCACAGCTAATATCATACTGAATGGGCAAAAACTGGGAAAATTCCCTTTGAAAACTGGAACAAGACAGGGATGCCCTCTCTCACCAATCCTATTCAACAGAGTGTTGGAAGTTCTGGCTAGGGCAATCAGGCAACAGAAATAAATTAAGGGTATTCAGTTAGGAAAAGAAGAAGTCATATTGTCCCTGTTTGCAGATGACATGATTGTATATTTAGAAAACCCCATCGTCTCAGCCCAAAATCTCCCTAAGCTGATAAGCAACTTCAGCAAAGTCTCAGGATACAAAATTAATGTGGAAAAATCACAAGCATTCTTATACACCAGTAACAGACAAGCAGGGAGCCAAATCAGGAATGAACTTCCATTCACAATTGCTTCAAAGAGGATAAAATACCTAGGAATCTAACTTAAAAGGGATGTAAAGGACCTCTTCAAGGAGAACTACAAACCACTGCTCAGTGAAATCAAAGAGGACACAAAAAATGGAAGAACATACCATGCTCATAGATATGAAGAATCAATATCGTGAAAATGGCCATACTGCCCAAGGTTATTTAGAGATTCAATGCCATCCCCATCAAGCTACCAATGAGTTTCTGCACAGAATTGGAAAAAACTGCTTTACAGTTCATATGGAACCAAAAAAGAGCCCGCATTGCCAAGACAATCCTAGGGCAAAATGCAAAGCTGGAGGCGTCACGCTACCTGACTTCAAACTATACTACAAGGCTACGGTAACCAAAACAGCATGGTACTGGTACCAAAACAGAGCTATACACCAATGGAACAGAACAGAGTCCTCAGAAATAGTACCTCACATCTACAGCCATCTGATCTTTGACAAACCGGAGAGAAACAAGAAATGGGGAAAGGATTCCCTATTTAATAAATGGTGCTGGGAAAATTGGCTAGCCATAAGTAGAAAGCTGAAACTGGATCCTTTCCTTACTCCTTATACGAAGATTAATTCAAGATGGATTAGAGACTTAAATGTTAGACCTAATACCATAAAAACCCTAGAAGAAAATCTAGGTACTACCATTCAGGACATAGGCAAGGGCAAGGACTTCATGTTTAAAACACCAAAGCAACGGCAGCAAAAGCCAAAATTGACAAATGTGATCTAATTAAACTAAAGAGTTTCTGCACAGCAAAAGAAACTACCATCAGAGTGAACAGGCCACCTACAAAATGGGAGAAAATTTTTGCAATCTACTCATCTGACAATGGGCTAATATCCAGAATCTACAAAGAACTCAAACAAATATACTAGAAAAAAACAAACAACCCCATCAAAAAGTGGGGAAAGGATATGAACAGACATTTCTGAAAAGAAGACGTTCATACAGCTCACAGACACATGAGAAAATGCTCATCATCACTCGCCATCACGGAAATACAAATCAAAACCACAATGAGATATCATCTCACACCAGTTAGAATGGCAATCATTAAAAAGTCAGGAAACAACAGGTGTTGGAGAAGATGTGGAGAAATAGGAACACTTTTACACTGTTTGTGGGATTGTAAACTACTTAAACCATTATGGAAAACAGTATGGCAATTCCTCAAAGATCTAGAATTAGATGTGCCATATGACCCAGCCATCCCACTACTGGGTATATACCCAAAGGATTATAAATCATTCTACTACAAAGACACATGCACAAGTATGTTTATTGCGGCACTATTCACAATAGCAAAGACTTGGAATCAACCCAAATGTCCATCTGTGACAGACTGGATTAAGAAAATGTGGCACATATACACCATGGAATACTATGCAGCCATGAAAATGGATGAGTTTGCGTCCTTTGTAGGGACATGGATGCAGCTGGAAACCATCATTCTTAGCAAACTGTCAAAAGAAGAGAAAACCAATCACTGCATGTTCTCACTCATAGGTGGGAACTAAACAATGAGATCACTTGGACTCGGGAAGGGGAACATCACACACTGGGGCCTATCATGGGGAGGGGGGAAGGGGGAGGGATTGCATTGGGGAGATACACTTGACATAAATGATGAATTGATGGGGGCTGACGAGTTGATGGGTGAAGCACACCAACATGGCACAAATATACATATGTAACAAACCTGCACGATATGCACAAGTATCCTAGAACTTACAGTATAATAAAAAAAAAAAAGAAAACTAGAAAGAAGCTTT
Organism: Rhinopithecus roxellana; assembly: GCF_007565055.1. Classification (NCBI taxonomy): domain Eukaryota; kingdom Metazoa; phylum Chordata; class Mammalia; order Primates; family Cercopithecidae; genus Rhinopithecus; species Rhinopithecus roxellana. Next base: position 19,725,855 of record NC_044569.1, read on the forward strand.
CTTATTAACATCTTGGTGATGTGTGAATTCATCTCACAGAATTACACCTATGTTTCGTGCAGCAGTACATTCACACTGTCTTTGAGGAACCTGAGAAGGGCTTCTTTGATCGTTTTGAGGCCTACACTGATAAAGGAAATATCAACAGTACAAAATGTGAAAGAAGCTTTCTGAGAAACCTCTTTCTGATCTGTGCATTCTTCTCACGGAGTTACAACTTAGACCTGAGGATGCAGTTTGCTAACACTCGTTTCGTGGAATCTGCAAAGTGATATTTGGGAGCCCATAGGGGCCCATGGTGAAAAAGGAATTATCCTCACATGATAAATACAGAAAATCTTTCTGAGAGATTGCTTTCTGATGTGTGACTTCATTACACAGAGTTCCACCCTTCCCTTCTTGGAACAGTCTGCTGACACTATTGTCGTGTATTCTGCAAAGTGATATTTGGGAGCCCATAGGGGCCCATGGAGAAAAAGGAAATATCCTCACATAATAACGAGAGATTAGCTTTCAGAGAGATTGCTTTCTGATGTGTGACTTCATCAAACAGAGTTCCACTGTTCCCTTCTTGGAACTGTTTGCTAACACTGTTGTCGTGGATTCTGCAAAGTGATATTTGGGAGCCAAAAGGGCCCATGGTGAAAAGGGAAATATCCTCACATAATAACTAGCGAGAAGCTTTCCGAGAGATTGCTTTCTGATGTGTGACTTCATCACACAGATTTTCACACTTCCCTTGATGGAACAGTTTGCTAACGCTGTTGTCGTGGATTCCGCAAGGTGATATTAGGGAGCCCATAGGGGCCCATATTGGAAAAAGAAATATCCTCACATAATAACCTGAGAGAACCTTTCTGAGAGATTGCTTTCTGATGTGTGACTTCATCACACAGATTCCACCCTTCCCTTCTTGGGACAGATTCCTAACACTGTTGTTGTGGACTCTGCAAAGTGATATTTGGGAGCTCATTGAGGGCTATGGTGAAAAAGGAAATATCCTCAGATCAAAACTGGAAAGAAGCCTTCTGAGAAACTCCATTGCCACGTGTGAATGACAACTCACAGAGTTACACGTTTTTCTTCAGTTATCACTTTGCTAAAACAGTTTTCTGGAAATCTGCAACTGGATGCGTCTTAGCGCAATGAAGCTTACGGTCACAAAGGAAATATCCTCAGAGGAAAACTAGAAAGAAGCTTTCTTAGAAATTTCTTGTTGATGTGTGAATTCATCTCACAGAGTTACACTTATGTTTCGTTGAGCAGTCCATTAACACTGTCTTTCAGAAAACTGAGAAGGGCTTCTTAGGATTGCTTTGAGGCCTATGATGAAAAAGGAAGTATCATCAGTTCAAAATGTGAAAGAAGCTTTCTGAGAAACTTCTTTCTGATCTGTGAATTCATATCACAGATTTACATCTTATTCCTCAGGAAGCAGTTTTCTAACACTCTTTTCGTGGAATCTGCAAAGTGATATTTGGGAGCCCATAGGGGCCCAGGGTGGAAGTGGTGTATCCTCACATAATAGCAAGAGAGAAGCTTTCAGAGAGATTGCTTCAGATGTGTCAGTTCATCACACAGAGTTCCACGGTTCCCTTCTTGGAACAGTTTGCTAACACTGTTGTCGTGGATTCTGCAAAGTGATATTTGGGAGCCCATAGGGGCCCATGGTGAAAAAGGAAATATCCTCACATAATAACTACAGAGAAGCTTTCTGAGAGATTGCTTTCTGATGTGTGACTTCATCACACAGAGTTTCACCCTTTGCTTCTTGGAACAGATTGCTAACACTATTGTTGTGGATTCTGCAAAGTGATATTTGGGAGCTTTTGAGGTCTATGGTGAAAAAGGAAATATCCTCAGATCAAAATTGGAAGGAAGCCTTCTGAGAAACTGCTTTGCCATGTGTGAATGCAACTCACAGAGTTACACGTATCTCTTCACTGACCAGTTTGTAACACAGTTTTCTGGAAATCGGCAGTGGGATACTTAGTGCAAAGGAGCTTATGGTGACAAAGGAAAAATCTCAGATTAAAATTAGAAAGAAGCTTTCTTAGAAACTTCTTGGTGATGGATGAATTCATCTCACAGAGTAACACTTATGTTTCTTGGATCAGTCCATTAACACTCTCTTTGAGGAAACTGTGAAGGGCTTCTTTGGATCGCATTTGTCCTATGCAGGTAAAGGTAATATCATCGGTTCAAAACATGAAAGAGGGTTTCTGAGAAACTTCTTTATGATCTGTCAATTCATCTCACAGAGTTACACCTTAGACCTCAGGAAGCAGTTTGCTAACACTCTTTTCGTGGCATCTGCAAAGTGATATTTGGAAGCCCAAAGGGGCCCATGGTGCAAAAGGAAATATCTTCACATAATAACAAGAGAGAGGCATTCTGTGAGATTGCTTTCTGATGTGTGACTTCATCACACAGAGTTCCACCCTTCCCTTCTTGGAACACTTTGCTAACATTGTTGTCGTGGATTCTGCAAAGTGATATTTGGGAGCTCATTGAGGGCTATGGTGAAAAAGGAAATATCCTCAGAAGAAAAATGGAAAGAAACCTTCTGAGAAACTGCACTGCCATGTGTGAATGCAACTCACAGAGTCACACTTTTCTCTTCAGTGATCAGTTTGCTAACAAAGATTTCCGGAAATCTGCAATGGGATGCTAAGAAGTGACGATTACTAAGAAGGGAACAAGTGAACCAATGAAGATTACGGTGACAAAGGAAATATCCTCAGAGGAAAACTAGAAAGAAACTTTCTGAGAAACTTCTTGGTGATGTGTGAAATCATTTCAGAGAGTTAAACTTTTCTTTCGTGGAGCAGTCCGTTAACACTGTCTTTGAGGAAGCGGAGAAGGGCTTCTTTGGATCCCATTGAGGCCTACGCTGATAAAGGCAATATCGTCAGTTCAAAACCTGAAAGAAGCTTTCTGAGAAACTTCTTTCTGATCTGTGAATTCATCTAAAAGAGTTACACCTTAGACCTCAGGAATCAGTTTGCTAACACTCTTTTCGTGGAATCTGCAAAGTGATATTTGGGAGTCCATAGGAGCCCTTGGTGAAAAAGGAAATATCCTCAGATAATAACTGGAGAGAAGCTTTCTCAGAGATTGCTTTCAGGTGTGTGACTTCATCACACAGAGTTCCACACTTCCCTTCTTGGAACAGTTTCTTTACACTGTTGTCATGGATTCTGCAAAGTGATATTTGGGAACCCATTGGGGCCCATGATGAAAACGGAGATATCCTCACATAATAACTAGAGAGAAGCTTTCTGAGAGATTCTTTCTGATGTGTGACTTCATTACATAGAGTTCCACCATTACTTTCTTGGAACAGTTTGCTAACACTGTTGTCGTGGATTCTGCAAATTGATAATTGGGAGCTCATTGAGGACTCTGGTGAAAAAGGAAATATCCTCAGATCATATCTGGAAGGAAGAATTCTGAGAAACAGCATTGCCATGTGTGAATACAACTCACAGAGTTACGCTTTTCTCTTCACTGATCAATTTGCTAACACAGTTTTCTGGAAATCTGTAATTAGATACTTCTTAGCGCAATGAAGCTTACGGTGAAAAGGGAAATATCCTCAGATGAAAACTAGTAAGAAGCTTTCTTAGAAACTTCTTGGTGATGTGTGAATTCATCCCACAGAGTTACACTTATGTTTCGTGGAGCAGTCCATTATTACTGTATTTGAGGAACCTGAGAAGGGCTTCTTTGGATCGTATTGAGGCCTATGGTGATAAAGGATATACCATCAGTTCAAAGCGTGAAAGAAGCTTTCTGAGAAACTTATTTCTGATCTGTGAATTCATCTCACAGAGTTACACCTTAGACCTCAGGAAGCATTTTGCTAACTCTCTTTTCGTGGAATCTGCAAAGTGATATTTGGGAGACCATAGGGGCCCGTGGTGAAATAGGAAATATCCTCCCATAATAACCAGAGAGAAGTTTTCTGAGATTGCTTTCTGATGTGTGACTTCATCACACAGAGTTTCACACTTCCGTTCTTGGAACAGTTTGCTAACACTCTTCTGGATTCTGCAAAGTGATATTTGGGAGCTCATTGAGGGCTGTGGTGAAAAAGGAAATATCCTCATATAAAAACTGGAAAGAAGCCTTCTGAGAAACTGCATTGCCATTTGTGAATTCAACTCACAGAGTTACACGTTTCTCTTCAGTAATCAGTTTGCTAACACAGTTTTCTGGCCATCTGCAATTAGATACTTCTTAGGGCAATGAAGTTTACGGTGACAAAGGAAATATCCTAAGATGAAAACTTCAAAGAAACTTTCTTAGAAACTTCTTGGTGATGTGTGAATTCATCTCACAGAGTTACACTTATGTTTCGGGGAGCAGTCCATTAACACTGTCTTTGAGGTACCTGGGAAGGGATTCTTTGGATCGTATCGAGGCCTACGCTGATAAAGGAAATATCATCAGTTCAAAACTTGAAAGAAGCTTTTTGAGAAAATTCTTTCTTATCTGTGGATTCATCTCACAGAGTTACACCTTAGACCTCAGGAAGCACTTTGCTAACACTCTTTTCATGGAATCTGCAAAGTGATATTTGGGAGCCCTTAGGGGTGAATGGTGAAAAAGGAAATATCCTCAGATAATAACTAGAGAGAAGCTTTCTGAGAGATTGCTTTCTGACGGGTGACTTCATCACACAGAGTTCAACCCTTCCCTTCTTGGACCGTTTGCTAACACTGTTGTCGTGGATTCTGGAAAGTGATATTTTGGACCCCATAGTTGCCATGGAGAAAAAGGAAATATCCTAACATATTAATTAGAGAGAAGCTTGCTGAGAGAGTGCTTTCCGGTGTGTGACTTCATCACACAGAGTTCCACACTTCCATTCTTAGAACAGTTTGCTAACACTGTTTACGTGGACTCTGCAAATTAATATATGGGAGACCCTAGGAGCCCACGGTGAGAAGGAAGTATCCTCACATAATAACTGGAGAGAAGCTTTCTGAGAGATTGCTTTCTGGTGTGTGACTTCATCTCACAGAGTTCCACCCTTCCCTTCTTGAAACAGTTTGTTAACACTGTTGTCGTGGATTCTGCATAGCGATATTTGGGAGTCCATAGGGGCCGATGGTGAAAAAGGAAATATCCTCACATAATAACTAGAGGGAAGCTTTCTGAGAGATTGCTTTCTGATGTGTGACTTCATCACACAGAGTTCCACCATTCCCTTCTTGGAACAGTTTGCTAACACTGTTGTCGTGGATTCCTCAAAGTGATATTTGGGAGCCCATTGAGGGCTATGGTGAAAAAGTCAATATCCTCAGATCAAAACCGGAAAGAAGCCTTCAGAGACACTGCATTGACATGGGTGAATGCATCTCACAGAGTTACCCGTTTCTCTTCAGTGATCAGTTTGCTATCACAGTTTTCTGGAAATCTACAATTAGATACTTCTTAGAGCAATGAAGCTTACGGTGACAAAGGAAATATCCTCAGAAGAACACTAGAAAGACACTTTCGTAGAAACTTCTTGGTGATGTGTGAATTCACCTCACCGAGTTACTCTTATGTTTCCTGGAGTAGTCCATTAACACTGTCTTTGAGGAAACTGAGAAGGGGTTCTTTGGATCGTATTCAGGCCTACACTGTCAAAGGAAATATCATCAGTTAAAAACGAGAAAGAAGCTTTCTGAGAAACTTATTTCTGATCTGTGAATTCATCTCACAGAATTAAAACTTAGACCTCAAAAGTAGTTTGCTAGCACTCTTTTCGTGGAATCTACAAACGGATATTTCGGAGCCGATAGGGGCCCATGGTGAAAAAGGAAATATCCTCACATAATAACCAGAGAGAAGCTTTCTGAGAGATTGCTTTCTGATGGGTGACTTCATCACACAGAGTTCCACCCTTCTCTTCTTGGAACAGTTTGCTAACACTGTTGTCGAATATTCTGCAAAGTGATATGTGGGAGCTCATGGAGGGCTATGGTGAAAAAGGAAATATCCTCAGATTTGAACTGGAAGGAAGCCTTCTGAGAAACTGCATTGCCATGTGTGAATGCAACTCACAGAGTTACACGTTTCTCTTCAGTGATCAGTTTGCTAACAAAGTTTTCTGGAAATCTGCAGTGAGATACTTCTTAGTGCAATGAAGCTTACGGTGACAAAGGAAATATGCTCAGATAAAAAACAAGAAAGAAGCTTTCATAGAAACTTCTTGGTGATGTGTGAATTCATCTCACAGTGTTACACTTATGTTTCGTGGAGCAGTCCATTAACACTGTCTTTGAGGAACCTGAGAAGGCCTTCTTTTGATCGTATTGAGGCCAACGCTGATAAAGGAAATATTATCAGTTCAAAACGTGAAAGAAGCTTTCTGAGAAACATTCTGATCTGTGAATTCGTCTCACAGAGTTACAACTTAGACCTCAGGAAGCAGTTTGCTAAAACTTCTTTCGTGGAATCTACAAAGTGATATTTGGGAGCCCATAGGGGCCCATGGTGAAAAAGGAAATATCCTCACTTAATAACCAGAGAGAAGCTTTCTGAGAGATTGCTTTCTGATGTGCGACTTCATCACATAGAGTTCCACACTTCCCTTTTTGGGACAGTTTGCTAACACTGTTGTTATGGATTCTGCAAAGTGATATTTGGGAGCTCATTGACGGCTGTGGTGAAAAATAAAATATACTCAGATAAAAACTGGAAAGAATACTTCTGGGAAACTGCATTGCCATGTGTGAATGCAACTCAAAGAGGTAGACGTTTCTCTTCAGTGATCAGTTTGCTAACACAGTGTTCTGGAAATGTGCAATTGGATACTTCTTAGCGCAATGAAGCTTACGGTGAGAAAGTATATATCCTCAGATGAAAACTAGCAAGAAGCTTTCTTAGAAACCTCTTGGTGATGTGTGAATTCATCTCACAGAGTTACACTTATGTTTCCTGGAGCAGTCCATAAACACTGTCTTTGAGCAACCTGAGAAGGGCTTTTTGGATCGTATAGAGGCCTACACTGATAAAGGAAAAATCATCACTTCAAAACGTTAAAGAATCTGTCTGAGAAACTTCTTTCTCATCTGTGAATTCATCTCACAGTGTTAGACATTAGACCTCAGGAACCAGTTTGCTAATATTCTTTTCGTGGAATCTGCAAAGTGATATTTGGGAGCCCATAGGACCCATGGTGAAAAAGGAAATATCCCCCAATAATAACTAGACAGAAGCTTTCTGAGAGATTGCTTTCTGATGTGTGACTTCATCACGCAGAGGTCCACCCTTCCCTTCTTGGAACAGTTTGCTAACACTGTTGTGGTGTATTCTGCAGAGTGATATTTGGGAGCTCATTGAGGGCTATGGTGAAAAAGGAAATATCCTCAGATGACAACTGGAAAGAAGCCTTCTCGAAACTGTATTACCATATGTGAATGCAACTCACAGAGTTACACGTTTCTATTCAGTGATCAGTTTGCTAACAAAGATTTCTGGAAATCTGCATTGGGATACTTCTTAGCACAATGAAGCTTATGGTGTCAAAGGAAATATCCTCAGATGAAAACTAGAAAGAAGGTTTCTTAGAATCTTCTTGATGATGTGTGAATTCATCTCACAGACTTACACTTATGTTTCATGGAGCAGTCCATTAACACTGTCTTTGAGGAACCTGAGAAGGGCTTCTTTGGATCGTATTGAGGCCTATGGTGATAAAGGATATACCATCAGTTCAAAGCGTGAATGAAGCTTTCTGAGAAACTGCTTTTTGATCTGTGAATTCATCTAAAAGAATTACACGTCAGTCCTCAGGAAGGTGTTTCCTAACACTCTTTTCCTGGAATATGCAAAGTGATATTTGGGAGGCTTAGGGGCCCATGGTGAAAAAGGAAGTATCCTCAGATAATAACTAGAGAGAAGCTTTGTGAGAGATTGCTTTCTGATGTGTGACTTCATCAAACAGTGTTCCACCCTTCCCTTCTTGGATCAGTGTGTTAACACTGTTGTCATGGATTCTGCAAAGGGATATTTGGGAGCCCATAGGGGCCCATGGTGAAAAAGGAAATATCCTCAGATAATAACTAGAGAGAAGCTTTCTGGGAGATTGCTTTCTGCTCTGTGACTTCATCACACAGAGTTCCACACTTCACTCCTTGGAACAGTTTCATAACACTGTTGTCGTGGATCCTGCAAAGTGATATTTGGGAGCTCATTGAGTGCTATGATGAAAAAGGAAATATCCTCAGATCAAAACTGGAAAGAAGCCTTTTGAGACAGTGCATTGCCATGTCTGAATGCAACTCACAGAGTTACAAGTTTCTCCTCAATGATCAGTTTGGTAACACAATTTTCTGGAAATCTACAATTAGATACTGCTTAACGCAATGAAGCTTGCAGTGACAAAGGAAATACCCTCAGATGAAAACTAGAAACAAGCTTTCTGAGAAACTTCTTGGTGATGTGTGAATTTATCGCACAGAGTTACGCTTATGTTTCGTGGAGCAGTCCATTAAAACTGTCTTTGAGGTACATGGGAAGGGTTTTTAGGATCGTATTGAGGCCTACACTGATAAAGGAAATATCATCAGTTCACAATGTGAAGAAGCATTCTGAGAAACTTCTTTCTGATCTGTGAATTCATCTCACAGATTTACAACGTAGACCTCAGGAAGCAGTTTGATGACACTCTTTTCGTGGAATCTGCAAAGTAATATTTGGGAGCCCATAGTTGCCCATGGTGAAAAATGAAATATCCCCAGATATGAACTAGAGAGAAGCTTTCTGAGAGATTGCTTTCTGATGTTTCACTTCATCACACAGCGTTCCATCCTTCCCTTCTTGGAACAGTTTGCTAACACTGTTGTCGTGGATTCTGCCAAGTGATATTTCAGAGCCCATAGGGGACAATGGTGATAAAGGAATTATCCTCAAATAATAACTAGAGAGAAGCTTTCTGCGAGATTGCTTTCTGATGTGTGACTTCATCACAGAGAGTTTCACCTTTCCCTTCTTGGAACAGTTTGCTAACACTGTTGTCGTGGATTCTGCAAAGTGGTATTTGTGAGCTCATTGAGGGCTATGGTGAAGAAGGAAATATCCTCACATCAGAACTGGAAAGAAGCCTTCTGAGAAACTGCATTCCCATGTGTGAATGCAACTCACAGAGTTACACTTTTCTTTTCAGTGATCAGTTTTCTAACACAGTTTTCTGGAAATTTGCAATTAGATGCTAGTTAGTGCAATGAAGCTTGTGGTGTGAAAGGAAATATCCTCAGAGGAAATCTAGAAGGAAGTTTTCTTAGAAACTTCTTGGTAATGTGTGAATTCATCTCTCAGAGTTACACTTATGTTTCATGGAACACTCCATTAACATTGTCTTTGAGGAACCTGAGAAGGGCTCTTTGGATCGCATTGAGGCATACGCTGATAAAGGAAATATCATCAGTTCAAAACGTGCAAGAAGCTTTCTGAGAAACTTCTTTCTGATCTGTGAATTCATCTCACAGAGTTAAAACATAGACCTCAGGAAGCCGTTTGCTAACACTCTTTTCGTGGAATTTGCAAAGTGATATTTGGGAGCACATAGGGGCCAATGTGAAAAAGGAAATATCATCACATAATAACTAGAGAGAAACTTTCTGAGAGATTGCTTTCTGATGTGTCACTACATCACACAGAGTTCCACCCTTCCCTTCCTGGAACTGTTTGCTAACACTGTTGTCGTTCATTCTGCAAAGTGATATTTGGGAGCCCATAGGGGCCCATGGTGAAAGAGGAATTATCCTCACAAAATAACTAGAGAGAAGCTTTCTGAGAGATTGATTTCTGATGTGTGACTTCATCACACAGAGATCCAGCCTTCCCTTCTTGGAACAGTTTGCTAACACTGTTGTCGTGCATTCTGCAACGTGATATTTGGGAGCTCATTGTGGGGTATGATGAAAAAGGAAATATCCTCAGATTAAAACTGGAAAGAAGCCTTCTGAGAAACTGCATTGCCACGTGTGAATGCAACTCACAGAGTTACACGTTTCTCTTCCGTGGTCAGTTTGTTAACAAAGTTTTCTGGAAATTTGCAATTAGATACTTCTTAGCGGATGAAGTTTACCGTGACAAAGGAAATATCCTCAGATGAAAACTAGAAAGAGGCTTTCTTGGAAACTTCTTGGTGATGTGTGAATTCATCCCACAGAGTTACACTTATATTTCATGGAGCAGTCCATTAACACTGTCTTTGAGGAACCTGAAAAGGGCTTCTTTGTATCGTAGTGAGGCCTATGCTGATAAAGGAAATATCGTTAGTTCAAAACGTGAAAGAAACTTTCTGAGAATCTTCTTTCTGAAGTGCGAATTCATCTCACAGAGTTACAAATTAGACCTCAGGAAGCAGTTTGCTAACACTGTTTTCGTGAAATCTGTAAAGTGATATTTGATAGCCCTTAGGGGCCCATTGTGGAAAAGAAAATATCCTCACTTAATAACTAGAGAGAAGCTTTCTGAGAAATTGCTTTCTGATGTGTCACTTCATCACACAGAGTTCCAGCCTTCCCTTCTTGGAACAGTTTGCTAACACTGTTGTCGTGGATTCTGCAAGGTGATATTTGGGAACTCATTTAGGGCGATGGTGAAAAACGAAATATCCACATATAATAACTAGAGGGAAGTTTTCTGAGAGATTGCATTCTGATGTGTGACTTCATCACACAGAATTCCACCCTTCCCTTTTTTGGACAGTTTGCTAACACGGTTGTCTTGGACTCTGCAAAGTGATATTTGGGAGCGCTTAGGGTCCCATGGTGAAAAAGGAAACATCCTCACATAATATCTAGAGAGAAGGTTTCTGAGAGATTGCTTTCTGATGTGTGACTTCATCACACAGAGTTCCACCCATCCCTTCTTGGAACATTTTGCTTACACTGTTGTCGTGGATTCTGCAAGGAAATATTTGGGAGCTAATTGAGGGCTATGGTGAAAAAGGAAATATCCTCAGATGAAAACTGCAAGGAAGCCTTCTGTGAAACTGCATTGCCATGTGTGAAGGCAACTCACAGGGTTACACGTTTCTCTTCAGTGGTCAGTTTGCTAACCCAGTTTTCTGGAAATCTGCAACTAGATATTTCTTAGCGCAATGAAACTTACCGTGACAAGGGAAATATCCTCAGATGAAAACTAGAAAGAAGCTCTCTTAGAAAATTCTTGGTGATGTGTGAATTCATCTCAAAGAGTTACGTTACGTGGAGCAGTCCATTAACACTGTCTTTGAGGAACCTGAGATGGGCTTCTTTGGATTGTATTGAGGCCTACACTGATAAGGGAAATGTCATCAGTTCAAAACGTGAAAGAAGCTTTCTGAGAATCTTCTTTCTGATATGTGAATTCATCTCACTGAGTAAAAACTTAGACCACTGGAAGCAGTTTGCTAACACTCTTTTCGTGGAATCTGCAAAGTGATATTTAGGAGCCCATAGGGGCCCACGGTGAAAAAGGAAATATCCTCAGATAATAACTAGATAGAAGCTTTCAGAGAGATTGCTTTCTGAAGTGTGACTTCATCATACAGAATTACACCCTTCCCTTCTGGGAACAGTTTGCTAACACTGTTGTCGTGGATTCTGCAAAGTGATATTTGTGTACCCATAGGGGCCCATGGTGAAAAAGGAAATATCCTCAGATAATAAGTAGAGAGAAGCTTTCGGAGAGATTGCTTTGTGATGTGTGACTTCATCACACAGAGTTCCTCCCTTCTCTTCTTGGAACAGTTTGCTAACACTCTTGTCGTTCCTTCTGCAAAGTGGTATTTTGGAGCCCATAGGGGCCCAAGGTGAAAAAGAAAATATCCTCAGATAATAACTAGAGAGAAGCTTTCTGAGAGATTGCTTTCTGATGTGTGACTTCATCACACAGAGTTCCACCCTTCCCTACTTGGAAAAGTTTGCTAACACTGTTGTCCTGGATTCCACAAAGTGATATTTGGGAGCGCATAGGGGCCCATGGTGAAAAAGGAAATATCCTCAGATAATAACTAGAGAGAAGCTTTCTGAGAGATTGCTTTCTGATGTGCGACTTCATCACACAGAGTTCCCCCCTGCCCTTCGTGGAACAGTTTGCTAACACTATTGTCGTGGATTCTGCAAAGTGATATTTGGGAGCTCATTGAGGGCTATGGTGAAAAAGGAAATATCCTCAGATCAAAACTTGGAAGAAGCCTTCTGAGAAACTGCATTGCCATGTGTCAATGCAAATCACAGAGTTAAAGGATTCTCCTCAGTGATCAGTTTGCTAACAATGTTTTCTGGCAATCTCCAATGGTATACTTCATAGCGCAATGAAGCTTCTGGTGACAAAGGAAATATCCTCAGATGAAAACGAGAAAGAAGCTATCTTAGAAATTTCTTGTTGATGTGTGAATTCATATCCCAGAGTTAGACTTATGTTTCGTGGAGTAGTACATTAACACTGTCTTTGAGGAACCTGAGAAGGGCTTCTTCGAATCATATTGAGGCCTACGCTGATAAAGGAAATATCATCATTACAAAACGTGAAAGAAGGTTTCTGAGAAACTTCTTTGATCTGTGAATTCATCTCACAGAGTTACAACTTAGAACTAAGGAAGCAGTTTGCTAACACTCTTTTCGTGGAATCTGCAAAGTGATATTTGGGAACACGTATGGGTCCATGGTGAATAAGGAAATGTCCTCACAAAATAACTAGAGGGAAGCTTTCTGAGAGATTCCTTTCTGATGTGTGACTTCATCACACAGAGTTCCATTCTTCCCTTCCTGGAACAGTTTGCGAACATTGTTGTCGTGGATTCTGTAAGGTGATATTTGGGAGCCCATATGGGCCCATGGTGAAAAAGGAAACATCCTCACATAATAACTGGAGAGAAACTTTCTCACACTTTACTTTCTGATGTGTGACTTCATCACATAGAGTTCCACCCTTCCCTTCTTGGAACAGTTTGCTAACACTGTTGTCGTGGATGATGCAAAGTGATATTTGGGAGCACATAAGGGCCCGTGGTGAAAAAGGGAATATCCTCACATAATGACTAGAGAGTAGCTTTCTGAGATATTGCTTTCTGATGTGTGACTTCATCACACAGAGGTCCACCCTTCCCGTCTTGGAACACTTTGCTAACACTGTTGTCTTGGATTCTGCCAAGTGATATTTGGGAGCCCGGAGAGGCCCATGGTGAAAAAGAAAATATCCTTACATAATAAATAGAGAGAAGCTTTCTGAGAGATTGCTTTCTGGTGTGTGGCTTCATCACACAGAGTTTCACCCTTTCCTTCTTGGAACAGTTTACTGAAACACTTGTCGTGGATTCTGCAACTTGATATTTGGGAGCTCATAGAGGGCTATGGTGAAAAAGGAAATATCCTTAGATGAAAACTGGAAAGAAGCCTTCTGAGAAACTGCATTGCCATGTGTGAAAGCAACTCACAGAGTTACACTTTTTTCTTCAGTGATCAGTTTGCTAACAAAATTTTCTTGGAATCTGCAATTAGATACGTATTAGCGCTATGAAGCTTATGGTGACAAAGGAAATATCCTCCGATGAAAACTAGAAAGAAGCTTTCTTAGAAACTTCTTGGTGATGTGTGAATTCATCTCACAGAGTTACACTTATGTTTCGTGGAGCAGTCCATTAACACTGTCTTTGAGGAAGATGAGAAGGGCTTCTTTGGATCGCATTGAGGCCTACGCTGATAAAGGAAATTCCATCAGTTCAAAACGTGAAAGAAGCTTTCTGAGAAACTTCTTTCTGATCAGTGAGTTCATCTCACAGACTTACAACTTAAACCTCAGGAAGCAGTTTGCTAACACTCATTTCTTTCAACCTGCAAGGTGATATTTGGGAGCCCATAGGGGCCCATACTGAAAAAGGAAAAATCCTCAAATAATAACTAGAGAGAAGCTTTCTGAGAGATTGCTTCGTGATGAGTGAGTTCATCACACAGAGTTCCATCCTTCTCTTCTTGAAACAGTTTGCTAACACTGTAGTCGTGGATTCTGCAAAGTGATATTTGGGCACACATAGGGGTCCATGATGAAAAAGGAAATATCCTCAGATAATAACTAGAGAGAAGCTTTCTGAGAGATTGTTTTCGGATGTGTAACTTCATCACATAGAGTTCCACACTTCCCTTCTTGGAACTGTTTTCTAACACTGTTGTCATGGATTCTGCAAAGTGATATTTGGGAGCCCAGAGGGGACCATGGTGAAAAAGGAAATATCCTCACATAAAAACTAGAGAGAAACCTTCTGAGTGATTGCTTTCTCATGTGTGACTTCATCACACTGAGTTCCACCCTTCCCTTCTTGGAACATTTGCTAACTCTGTTGTCGTGGATTCTGCAAAGTGATATTTTGGAGACCATATGGGCCCGTGGTGAAAAAGGAAATAACCTCAGATAATAACTAGAGAGAAGCTTGCTGAGAGATTGCTTTCTCATGTGTGACTTCATCACACAGAGTTGCACCCTTCCCTTCTTGGAACAGTTTGCTGACCCTGTTATCACGGATTCAGCAAAGTAATATTTCGTAGCCCATAGGGGCCCATGGTGAAAATGGAAATATCCTCACATAATAAATAGAGAGAAGCTTTCTGAGAGATTGCTTTCTCATGTGTGACTTCATGACACAGAATTCCACCCTTCCTCCTTGGAACACTTTGCTAACACTGGTGTCGTGGATTCTGCAAAGGGATATTTGGGAGCACGTAAGGACCCATGGTCAAAAAGTAAATATCCTCACTTAATAACTACAGAGAAGCTTTCTGAGAGATTGCTTTCTGATGTGTGACTTCCTCACATAGAGTTGCACACTTCCCTTCTTGGAACAGTTTGCTGACACTGTTGTCGTGGATTCTGCAAAGTGATATTTGGGAGCTCATTGAGGGCTCTGGAGAAAAAGAAAATGTCCTCAGATCAAAACTGGAACGAAGCCTTCTGAGAAACTGCATTGCCATGTCGGAATGCAACTCCCAGAGTTACACGTTTCTCTTCAGTGATCAGTTTGCTAACACAGTTTTCTGGAAATCATCAATTAGATACTTCTAAGCGCAATGAAGCTTGCGGTGACAAAGGAAATACCCTCAGAAGAAAACTAGAAGGAAGCTTTCCTAGAAACTTCTTGGGGATGTGCGAAATCATCTCACATAGTTACACTTATGTTTCGTGGAGCAGTCCATTAACACTGTCTTTGAGGAACCTGAGAAGGGCTTCTTTGGATCCCATTGAGTCCTACGCTGATAACGGAAATATCATCAGTTCCAAACGTGAAAGGAGCTTTCTGTGAATCTTCTTTCTTTTCTGTGAATTCATCTCACAGAGATACACGTGAGACCTCAGGAAGCAGTTTGCTAACACTCTTTCCGTGGAATCTGCAAAGTGATATTTAGGAGCTCATAGGGGCCCATGGTGAAAAAGGAAGTATCCTCAGATAATAACTAGAGAAAAGCTTTCTGAGAGATTGCTTTCTGATGTGTGACTTCAACACACAGAGTTACACCCTCCCCTTCTTGGAACAGTTTGCTAACACTGTTGTCGTGGATTCTGTACAGTGATATTTGGGAGCTCATTGAGGGCTTTGGTGAAAAAGGAAATATCCTAAGATGAAAACTTTAAAGAAGCCCTCTGAGAAACTGCATTGCCATGTGTAAATGCAACTCACAGAGTTACACGTTTCTCTTCAGTGATTAGTTTGCTAACACAGTTTTCTGGAAATGTGCAATGGGATACTTCTTAGCGCAATGAAGCTTACAGTGAGGAAGGAAATATCCTCAGAGGAAAGCTGGAAAGAAGCTTTCCTTGAAACTTCTTGGTGAAGTGTGAGTTCATCTCACAGAGTTACACTTATGTTTCATGGATGAGTCCATTAACA
Organism: Rhinopithecus roxellana; assembly: GCF_007565055.1. Lineage (NCBI taxonomy): Eukaryota > Metazoa > Chordata > Mammalia > Primates > Cercopithecidae > Rhinopithecus > Rhinopithecus roxellana. Next base: position 19,741,723 of record NC_044569.1, read on the forward strand.
CTGTATTTGAGGAATCTGAGAAGGACTTCTTTGGATCGTATTGAGGCATACACTGATAAAGGAAATATCATCAGTTCAAAAGGTGAAAGAATATTTCTGAGTAACTTCTTACTGATCTCTGAATTCGTCTCACTGTGTTACAACTTGGACCTCAGGAAGCTGTTTGCTAACACTACTTTCGTGGAATCTGCAAAGTGATATTTGGGAGACCTTAGGGGCCCATGGTGAAAAAGAAATATCCTCACATAATAACTGGAGAGAAGCTTTCTGAGAGATTGCTTTCTGATGTGTGACTTCATTACACAGATTTCCACCCTTCCATTCTTGGAACGGTTTGCTAACACTCTTGTCGTGGATTCTGCAAAGTGATATTTGGGAGCTCATTGAGGCCTATGGTGAAAAAGGATATATCCTCAGATCAAAACTGGAAAGAAGCCTTCTGAGAAACTGCATTGCCATTTGTGAATGCAACTCACAGAGTTACACGTTTCTCTTCAGTGATCAGTTTGCTAACACAGTTTTCTGGAAATCTGCAATGGGATACTTCTTAGTACAATGAAGCTTACGGTGACAAAGGAAATACCCTCAGATGAAAACTAGAAAGAAACATTCTTAGAAAGTTCTTGGTTTTTGGCTTTTGCTGCCATTGCTTTTGGTGTTTTAGATATGAAGTCCTTGCCCATGCCTATGTCCTGAATTGTACTACCTAGATTTTCTTCTAGGGTTTCTACTGTATTAGGTCTAACATTTAAGTCTCTAATCCATCTGAAATTAATCTTCGTATAAGGAGTACGGAAAGGATCCAGTTTCAGCTTTCTACTAATGGCTAGCCAATTTTCTCAGCACCATTTATTAAACAGGAATCCTTTCCCCATTTCTTCTTTCTCTCAGGTTTGTCAAAGATCAGGTGGCTGTAGATGAGCGGTATTATTTCTGAGGCCTCTGTTCTGTTCCATTCGTCTATAGGTCTGTTTGGGAACCAGTACCATGCTGTTTTCATTACTGTAACCTTGTAGTAGAGTTTGAAGTCAGGTAGCGTGACGCCTCCAGCTTTGTCCTTTTGACTTAGGATTGTCTTGGCAATGCGGGCTCTTTTTTGGTTCCATATGAACTTTAAAGCAGTTTTTTCCAATTCTGTGAAGAAACTCATTGGTAGCTTGATGGGATGACATTAAATCTATAAATAACTTTGGGCAGTATGACCATTTTCACGATATTGATTCTTCCTATCCATGAGCATGGTATGTTCTTCCATTTGTTTGTGTCCTCTTTGATTTCACTGAGCAGTGGTTCGTAGTTCTCTTGAAGAGGTCCTTTACATCCCTTGTAAGTTGGATTCCTAGGTATTTTACTCTCTTTGAAGCAATTGTGAATGGAATTTCATTCCTGACTTGGCTCTCTGCTTGACTGTTACTGGTGTATAAGAATGCTTGTGATTTTTCCACATTAATTTTGTATCCTGAGACTTTGCTGAAGTTGCTTATCAGCTTAGGGAGATTTTGGGCTGAGACGATGGGGTTTTCTAAATATACAATCATGTCATCTGCAAACAGGGACAATTTGACTTCTTCTTTTCCTAACTGGATACCCTTGATTTCTTTCTCTTGCCTGATTGCCCTAACCAGGACTTCCAACACTCTGTTGAATAGGATTGGTGAGAGAGGGCATCCCTGTCTCTTACCAGTTTTCAAAGGGAATTTTTCCAGTTTTTGCCCATTCAGTATGATATTAGCTGTGGGTTTGTCATAAATAGCTCTTATCATTTTGAGGTACGTTCCATCAATACCGAATTTATTGAGCGTTTTTATCATGAAGGGCTGTTGAATTTTGTCAAAAGCCTTTTCTGCATCTATTGAGATAATCATGTGGTTCTTGACTTTGGTTTTGTTTATATGCTGAATTATGTTTATTGTTTTGCGAATGTTGAACCAGCCTTGCATCCAAGGGATGAAGCCCACTTGATCATGGTGGATAAGCTTTTGGATGTGCTGCTGAATCTGGTTTGCCAGTATTTTATTGAGGATTTTTGCATCGATGTTCATCAGGGATATTGGTCTAAAATTCTCTTTATTGTTGTGTCTCTGCCAGGCCTTGGAATCAGGATGATGTTGGCCTCATAAAATGAGTTCAGGAGGATTCTCTCTTTTTCTATTGATTAGAATAGTTTCAGAAGGAATGGTACCAGCTCCTCTTTCTACCTCTGGTAGAATTCAGCTGTGAATCCATCTGGTCCTGGACTTTTTTTGGTGCTTAGGCGATTAATTGTTGCCTCAATTTCAGAGCCTACTATTGGTCTATTCAGGGATTCAACTTCTTCCTGGTTTAGTCTTGGGAGAGTGTAACTGTTCAGGAAATTATCCATTTCTTCTAGATTTTGTAGTTGATTTCGTAGAGGTTTTTATAGTATCCTCTGATGGTAGTTTGTATTTCTGTGGGGTCGTTGGTGATATCCCCTTTATCATTTTTTATTGCATCTATTTGATTCCTCTGTCTTTTCTTCTTTATTAGTCTTGCTAGCGGTCTGTCAATTTTGTTGATCTTTACAAAAAACCAACTCCTGGATTCATTGATTTTTTGGAGGGTTTTTTGTGCCTCTATCTCCTTCAGTTCTGCTCTGATCTTAGTTATTTCTTGCCTTCTGCTAGCTTTTGAATGTGTTTGCTCTTGCCTCTCTAGTTCTTTTAATTGTGATGTTAGAGTGTCAATTTTAGATCATTCCTGCTTTCTCTTGTGGGCATTTAGTGCTATAAATTTCCCTCTACACACTGCTTTAAATGTTTCCCAGAGATTCTGGTATGTTGTATCTTTGTTCTCATTGGTTGCAAAGAACATCTTTATTTCTGCCTTCATTTCGTTATTTACTCAGTAGTCATTCAGGAGTAGGTTGTTCAGTTTCCATGTAGTTGAGCGGTTTTGTTGAGTTTCTTAGTCCTGAGTTCTAGTTTGATTGCACTGTGGTCTGTGAGACAGTTTGTTATAATTTCTGTTCTTTTACATTTGCTGAGGAGTGCTTTCCTTCCAATTATGTGGTCAATTTTGGAATAAGTGCGATGTGGTGCTGAGAAGAATGTATATTCTGTTGATTTGGGGTGGAGAGTTCTATAGATGTCTATTAGGTCCTCTTGGTGCAGAGATGAGTTCAATTCCTGGATATCCTTGTTAACTTTCTGTCTCGTTGATCTGTCTAATGTTGACAATGGAGTGTTGAAGTCTCCCATTATTATTGTATGGGAGTCTAAGTCTCTTTGTAATTCTCTAAGGACTTGCTTTATGAATCTTGGTGCTCCTGTATTGGGTGCATATATATTTAGGAGAGTTAGCTCTTCCTGTTGAATTGATCCCTTTAGCATTATGTAATGGCCTTCTTTGCCTCTTTTCATCTTTGATGGTTTCAAGTCTGTTTTATCAGAGACTAGGATTGCAACCCCTGCTTTTTTTTTGTTCTCCATTTGCTTGGTAGATCTTCCTCCATCCCTTTATTTTGAGCCTATGTCTGTCTCTGCATGTGAGATGTGTCTCCTGAATACAGCAGACTGATGGGTCTTGACTCTTTATCCAGTTTGCCAGTCTGTGTCTTTTAGTTGGAGCATTTAGTCCATTTACATTTAAGGTTAATATTGTTATGTGTGAACTTGATCCTGCCATTATGATATTAACTGGTTATTTTGGTCGTTAGTTGATGCAGTTTCTTCCTAGCCTCGATGGTCTTTACATTTTGGCCTGTTTTTGCAATGGCTGGTACCGGTTGTTCCTTTCCATGTTTAGAGCTTCCTTCAGGGTCTCTTGTAAGGCAGGCCTGGTGATGACAAAATCTCTAAGCATTTGCTTATCTGTAAAGGATTTTATTTCTCCTTCACTGATGAAACTTAGTTTGGCTGGATATGAAATTCTGGGTGTAAAATTCTTTTCTTTAAGAACGTTGAATATTGGCCCCCACTCTCTTCCGGCTTGTAGATTTTCTGCCGAGAGATCTGCTGTTAGTCTGATGGGCTTCCCTTTGTGGGTAACCCGATCTTTCTCTCTGGCTGCCCTTAACATTTTTTCCTTCATTTCAACTTTGGTGAATCTGGAAATTATGTGTCTTGGAGTTGCTCTTCTCGAGTAGTGTCCGTGTGGCGTTCCCTGTATTTCCAGAATTTGAATGTTGGCCTGCCCTACTAGGATGGGGAAGTTCTCCTGGACGATATCCTGAAGAGTGTTTTCCAACTTGGTACCATTTTCCCCCTCACTTTCAGGCACCCCAGTCAGACGTAGATTTGGTTTTTTACATAATCCCACACTTCTTGCAGGCTTTGTTCATTTCTTTTTCTTCTTTTTTGTTTTGGTTTCGCTTCTTGCTTCATTTCATTCATTTGATCCTCAAACGCTGTTACTCTTTCTTCCAGTTGATCGAGTCGGTTACTGAAGCTTGTGCATTTGTCACGTATTTCTCGTGTCATGGTTTTCATCTCTGTCATTTCGTTTATGACCTTCTCTGCATTAATTAATCTAGCTCTCAATTCTTCCACTCTTTTTTCAAGATTTTGAGTTTCTTTGCACTGGGTACGTAATTCCTCCTTTAGCTCTGAGAAGTTTGATGGACTGAAGCCTTCTTCTCTCATCTCGTCAAAGTCATTCTCTGAACAGCTTCGATCCGTTACTGGCGATGGGCTGCGCTCCTTTGCAGGGGAGATGCGCTCTTATTTTTTGAATTTCCAGCTTTTCTGCCCTGCTTTTTCCCCATCTTTGTGGTTTTATCTGTCTCTGGTCTTTGATGATGGTGACGTACTGATGGGGTTTTGGTATAGGTGTCCTTCCTGTTTGATAGTGTTCCTTCTCACAGTCTGGACCCTCAGCTGTAGGTCAGTTGGAGATTGCTTGAGGTCCACTCCAGACCCTGTTTGCCTGGGTATCAGCAGCAGAGGTTGCAGAAGATAGAATATTGCTGAACAGCGAGTGTATCTGTCTGATACTTTCTTTGGAAGCTTCCACTCAGGGGTGTACTCCACCCTGTGAGGTGTGGGGTGTCACACTGCCCCTAGTGGGGGATGTCTCCCCGTGAGGCTACTCAGGGGTCAGTGACCCACTTGAGCATGCAGTCTGTCCATTCTCAGATCTCTACCTCCGTGTTGGGAGATCCACTGCTCTCTTCAAAGCTGTCAGACAGAGTCCTTCACGTCTGCTCTGGCCTCTGTTGATTCCCCTGTTGTTTTTTTAGCTGAGCGCTGCCCCCAAGGTGGAGTCTATAGAGACAGGCAGGTTTCCTTGAGCTGCTGTGAGCTCCACCCAGTTCGAGCTTCCCAGCAGCTTTGTTTAACTATTTAAGTCTCAACAATGGCGGGCGGCCCTCACCCAGCCTCGCTGCTGCCTCGCGGTTAAATCTCCGCAGACTGCTGTGTTAACAATGAGGGAGGCTCCGTGGTCATGGAACCCTCCCGGCCAGGTGAGGGATACATTCTTCTGGTGTGCCCGTTTGCTTAGAGCACGGTATTGGGGTGGGAGTTACCCGATTTTCCAGGTGTTGTGTGTCTCAGTTCCCCTGGCTAGGAAAAGGGATATCCTTCCCCCTTGCGCTTCCCAGGTGAGGCGATACCTCGCCCTGCTTCAGCTCTCGCTGGCCAGACTGCAGCAACTGACCAGCACCGATTGTCCGGCACTCCCTAGTGAAATGACTCCAGTACCTCAGTTGAAGTTGCAGAAATCACCGGTCTTCTGTGTCGCTCGCACGGAGAGTTGCAGACTGGAGATATTCCTATTCGGCCATCCTAGAAAGAAGCTTTCTTAGAAACTTCTCGGTGATGTGTGAATTCATCTCACTGAAGTACACTTATGTTTCGTGGAGCAGCCAATAACACTGTCTTTGAGGAAACTGAGAAGGGCTTCTTTGGATCGCATTGAGGCCTATGCTGATAAAGGAAATATCATCAGTTCAAAATTTGAAAGAAGCTTTCTGAGAAACTTCTTTCTGATCTGTGAATTCTCCTCACAGAGTTACAACTTAGACCTCATGAGAAGTTTGCTAACAATCTTTTCATGGAATCTGCAAACTGATATATGGTAGCCCATCGGGGCCCATGGTGAAAAGCCAAATAAGCTCAGATAATAACTAGAGAGAAGCTTTCTGAGAGACTGCTTTCTGATGTGTGACTTCATGACACAGAGTTCCACATTTCCCTTCTTGGAACAGTTTGCTAACACTGTTGTAGTGGGTTCTGCAAAGTGATATTTGGGCGCCTATAGGGTCCCATGATGAAAAAGGAAATATCCTGACATAATTACTACAGAGAAGCTTTCTGAGAGATTGCTTTCTGATGTGGGACTTCATCTCACCAAGTTCCACCCTTCCCTTCTTGGAAGAGTTTGCTAAAACTGTTGTCGAGGATTCTGCAACGTGATATTTGGGAGCTCATTGAGGGCTATGGTGAAAAAGGAAATATCCACAGATCAAAACAGGAATGAACCCTTCTGAGAAACTGCATTGCCATGTGTGAATGCAACTCACAGAATTACACGTTTCTCTTCAGTGATCAGTTTGCTAACACAGAGTTCTGCAAATCTGCAATTAAATATTTCTTCCCGCAATGAAGCTTATGGTGAGAAAGGAAATATCCTCAGATGAAAACTAGAAAGAAGATTTCTTAGAAACTTCTTGGTGATGTGTGAATTCATCTCACAGAGTTACACTTATGTTTCGTCAGCAGTCCATTAACACTGTCTTTGAGGAAACTACGAAGGGCTTTGGATCGTATTGAGGCGTACGCTGATAAAAGTAAATATCATCAGTTCAAAAAGTGAAAGAATATTACTGAGAAACTTCTTTCGGATCTGTGAGTTCATCTCACAGAGTTACACCTTAGACCTCAGGAAGCAGTTACCTAACACTCTTTTCGTAGAATCTGCAAAGTGAAATTTCGGCGCCCATAGGGGCCCATGGTGAAAAAGGAAATATCCTCAAATAGTAACTAAAGAGAAGCTTTCTGAGGGATTGCTTTCGGATGCGTGAATTCATTACACAGAGTTCCACACTTCTCTTCTTGGAACAGTTTGCTAACACTGTTGTCGTGGATTCTGCAAAGTGATATTTGGGAGCCCATTGGGGCCCATGGTGAAAATGGAAATATCCTCAAAGAGTAACTAGAGAGAAGCTTTCAGAGGGATTGCTTTCTGATGTGTGACTTCATCACACAGAGTTCCACCCTTCCTTTCTTGGAACAGTTTGCTAACACTGTTGTCTTCAATTCTGCAAAGTGATATTTGGGAGCTCATAGGGGCCCATGGTGAAAAAGGAAATATCCTCATATAATAAGTAGAGAGAAGCTTTCTGAGTGATTGCTTCCTGATGTGTGACTTCATCACACAGGGTTTCACCTTTCCCTTCTTGGAACAGTTTGCTGACACTGTTGTCTTGGATTCTACAAAGTGACATTTGAGAACTCATTGATGTGTATGGTGAAAAAGGAAATATCCTCAGATCAAAACTGGAAAGAAGCCTTCTGAGAATCTGCATTGCCATGTGTGAATGCAACTCACAGAGTTACACGTTTCTCTTCAGTGATCAGTTTGCTAACACAGTTTTCTGGAAATCTGCAATGGGCTACTTCTTAGCGCAATGAAGCTAACGGTGACACAGGAAATATCCTCAGATGAAAACTAGACAGAAGCTTTCTAAGAAACTTCTTGGTGATGTGTGAATTCATCTCACAGAGTTACAATTATATTTCATGGAGCAGTCTGTTAACACTGTCTTTGAGGAAACTCAGAAGGGCTTCTTTGGATCGTATTGAGACCTACGCTGATAAAGGAAATATCATCAGTTCAAAACGTTAAAGAAACTTTCTGAGAATCTTCTTTCTGATCTGTGAATTCATTTCACAGAGTTACAACATAGAACTCAGGAAGCAGTTTCCTAACACTGTTTTCGTGGAATCTGCAAAGTGATAATTGGGAGCCCATAGGGGCCCATGGTGAAAAACGAAATATCCTCAAATAATAACTAGAGGGATGTTTCTATGAGATTGCCTTCTGATGTGTGACTTCATCACACAGAGTTCCAAGTTTTCCTTCTTGGAACAGCTTGATAACACTGTGGTCGTGGATTCTGCAAAGTGATATTTGGGAGCTCCTTGAGGTCTAAGGTGAAAAAGGAAATATCCTTAGAACAAAACTGGAAAGAAGCCTTCTGAGAAACCGCATTGCCATGTGTGAATGCAACTCAAAGATTTACACGTTTCTCCTCCATGATCAGTTAGCTAACACAGTTTTGTGGAAATCTGCAGGGGGATACCTCTTAGCGCAATGAAGCTTACGGTAACAAAGGAAATGTCCTCAGATGAAAACTAGAAAGAAGTTTCTTAGAAACCTCTTCGTGATGTGTGAATTCATCTCACAGAGTTACACTTATGTTTCGTGGAGCAGTCCATTAACACTGTCTTTCAGGAACCTGAGGAGGGCTTCTTTGGATCGCATTGAGGCCTACGCTGATGAAGGAAATTTCATCAGTTCAAAACGTGAAAGAAGCTTTCTGAGAACCTTCTTTCTCATCAGTGATTTCATCTCACAGACTTACAACTTAGACCTCAGGAAGCAGTTTGCTAACACTCTTTTCGGGGAAACAGCAAAGTGATATTTGGGAGCCCATAGGGGCCCTTTGTGAAAAAGGAAATATCCTCACATAATAACTAGAGAGAAGCTTGTAGAGAGATTGCTTTGGGATGTGTGATTTCATCACAGAGAGTTCCAACCTTCCCTTCTTGGAACAGTTTGCTAACTCTGTTGTCGTGGATTCTGAAAAGTGATATTTGGGAGCACATAGGAGCCCATGGTGACAAAGGAAGTATCCTCCCATAATATCTAGATCGAAGCTTTCTGAGAGATTGCTTTCTGATGTGTGACTTCATCACACAGAGTTCCACACTTCCCTTCTTGGAACAGTTTGATAACACTGTTGTCGTGAATTCTGCAAAATGAATTTTGGGAGACCATTGAGGGCTGTGGTGAAACGAAAATATCCTCAGATTAAAAATGGAAAGAAGCCTTCTGAGAAACTGCATTGCCATGTGTGAATGCAACTCACAGAGTTACACGTTTCTCTTCAGTGATCAGTTTGTTAACACAATTTTCTGGAAATCTGCAATTAGATGCTTCATAGCGCAATGACGCTTATGGTGACAAAGGAAATATCCTCGGATGAAAACTAGAAATAAGCTTTCATAGAAACTTCTTGGTGATGTGTGAATTCATCTCACAGAGTTACACTTATGTTTCGTGGAGCAGTCCATTAACACTGTCTTTGAGGAACTGAGAAGGGGTTCTTTAGATCGCATTGAGGACTACGCTGATAAAGGAAATTTCATCAGTTCAAAACGTGAAAGAAGCTTTCTGAGAAACTTCTTTCTGAGCAGTGAGTTCATCTCACAGACTTACAACTTAGACCTCAGGAAGCAGTTTGCTAAATCTCTTTTCGTGGAAACTGCAAAGTGATATTTGGGAGCCATATGGGCCCATGGTGAAAAGGGAAATATCATCACATAATAACTACAGAGAAGCTTTCTGAGCGATTGCTTTCTCATGTGTGACTTCATCACACAGAGTTCCACCATTCCCTTCTTTGAACAGATTGCTTACACTGTTATCATGGATTCTGCAAAACGATATTTAGAGCTCATTGAGGGCTATGGTGAAAAAGGAAATATCCTCAGATTAAAACTGGAATTAAGCCTTCTGAGAAACTACATTTTTATGTGTGAATGCAACTCACAGAGTTACACGTTTCTCTTCAGTGATCAGTTTGTTAACACAGTTTTCTGGAAATCTGCAATTAGATACTTCATAGCGCAATGAAGCTTACGGTGACAAAGGAAATATCCTCAGAAGTAAACTAGAAAGAAGCTTTCTTAGAAACTTCTTGGTGATGTGTGAATCATCTCACAGAGTTACACTTAGGTTTCGAGGAGCAGTCCACTAACACTGTCTTTGAGGAACCTGAGAAAGGCTTCTTTGGATCGAATTGAGGCCTACGCTGATAACGGAAATTTCATCAGTTCAAAACGTGAAAGAAGCTTTCTGAGAAACTTCTTTCTGATCACAGAGTTCATCTCACGGACTTACAACGTAGACCTCAGGAAGCAGTTTGCTCACTCTCTTTTCATGGAAACTGCAAAGTGATATTTGGGATCCCATAGGGGACCATGGTGAAAAAGGAAACATCCTCACAGAATAACTAGAGAGAAGCTTTCTTAGAGGTTGCTTTCTGATGTGTGACTTCATCACACAGAGTTCCACCCCTCCCTTCTTGGAACTGTTTGCTAACACAGTTGTCGTGGATTTCACAAAGTGATATTTGGGAGCCCATTGGGGCCCATGGTGAAAAAGGAAGTATCCTCACATAAAAACTAGAGAGAAGCTTTCTGAGAGATTGCTTTCTGATGTGTGACTTCATCACACAGAGTTCCACCCTTCCCTTCTTGGAACGGTTTGATGAAACTGCTGTCGTGGATTCTGCAAAGTGATATTTGGGAGCCCATCGGGGCCCATGGTGAAAAAGGAAATATCTTCACATAATAACCAGAGAGATGTTTACTGATAGATTGCTTTCTGATGTGTGAATTCATCCCACAGAGTTCCACCCTTCCCTTCTTGGAGCAGTTTGCTAACACTGTTGTCGTGGATTCTGCAAAGTGATATTTCGGAGCCCATAGAGGCCCACGGAGAAAAAGGAAGTATCCTCACATAAAAACTAGAGAGAAGCTTTCTGAGAGATTCCTTTCTGAAATGTGACTGCATCACACAGAGTTCCACCCTCCCTTTCTTGGAACAGTCTGCTAACACTGTTGTCGTGGATTCCTCAAAGTGATATTTGGGAGCTCGTTGAGGGCTACGGTGAAAAAGGAAATATCCTCAAATTAAAATTGGAAAGAAGCCTTCTGAGAAGCTGCAATGCCATGTGTGAATGCAACTCACAGAGTTACACGTTTCTCTTCAGTGATCAGTTTGTTAACACAATTCTAGAAATCTGCAATTACATACCTCATAGCGAAATGTGGCTTATGGTGACAAAGGAAATATCCTCAGATGAAAACTGGAATGAAGCTTTCGTAGAAAATTCTAGGTGATGTGTGAATTCATCTCACAGAGTTACACTTATGTTTCGTGGAGCAGTCCATTAACACTGTCTTTGAGGAAGCTGAGAAGGGCTTCCTTGGATCACATTGAGGCCTACGCTGATAAAGGAAATTTCATCCATTCAAAACGTGAAAGAAGCTTTCTGAGAAACTTCTTTCTGATCTGTGAATTCATCTCACAGAGTTACAAGCTATGCCTCAAGAAGCAGTTTGGTAACACTCTTTTCGTGGAATCTGCAAAGTGATATTTGGTAGCCCATAGGGGCCCATGGTGAAAAAGGAAATGTCCTCACATAATAACTACAGAGAAACTTTCTGAGAGATTGCTTTCTGATGTGTGACTTCATCACACAGAGTTCCACCCTTTCCTTCTTGGAACAGTTTGTTAACACTGTTCTCGTGGATTCTGCAAAGGTATATTTGGGAGCTCATTGAGGGCTATGGTGAAAAAGGAATTATCCTCACATAATAACTGAAGGGAAGCTTTCTGAGAAACTGCATTGCCATGTGTGAATGCAACTCACAGAGTTACACGTTTCTCTTCAGTGATCAGTTTGTTAACACAGTTTTCTGGAAATCTGCAATTTGGTATTTCATAGCGCAATGAAGCTTACGGTGGGAAAGAAAATATCCTCCCATGAAAACTAGAAAGAAGCTTTCTTAGAAACTTCTTGGTGATGTGTGAATTCATCTCACAGATTTTCACTTATGTTTCGTGGAGCAGTCCATTAACACTGTCTTTGAGGAACCTGAGACGGGCTTCTTTGGATCATTTTGAGGCCTACGCTGATAAAGGAAATATCATCAGTTCAAAACGTGAAGGAATCTTTCTGAGAAACTTCTTTCTGATCTGTAAATTCATCTCACAGTGTTACACCTCAGACCACAGGAAGCAGTTTGCTAACACTCTTTTCGTGGAATCTGCAAGGTGAAATTACTGAGCCTATAGGGGCAAAAGGTGAAAAAGGAAATATCCTCAGATAAGAACTAGAGAGAAGCTTTCTGAGAGATTGCCTTCTGATGTGTGACTTCATCACACAGAGTTCCACCCTTCCCTTCTTGGAAAAGGTTCCTAACACTGTTGTCGTGGATTCTGCAAGGTGATATTTGGGAGCCCATAGAGGCCCATGGGGAAAAGTAAATGTCCTCACGTAATAACTATAGAGAAGCTATCTGAGAGATTGCTTTCTGCTGTGTAACTTCATCACACAGAGTTTCACACTTCCCTTTTTGGAACAGTTTCCTAACACTGTTGGCATGGATTCTGCAAAGAGATATTTGGGAGCCCATAGGGGCCCATGGTTAAAAAGGTAATATCCTCAGATAATAACTAGAGAGAAGCGTCCTTAGAGATTGCTTTCTAATGTGTGACTTCATCACACAGAGTTACACCCTTTCCTACTTGGAACAGTTTGTTAACACTGTTGTCGTGGATTCTGCAAAGTCGTATTTGGGAGCTCATTTAGGGCTTTGGAGAAAAAGGAAATACCCTCAGATTTAAACTGGAACGAAGCCTTCTGAGAAACTGCAATGCCATGTGTGAATGAAACTCACAGAATTACACGATTCTCTTCAGTGATCAGTTTGCTAACACAGTTTTCTGTAAATCTCCTATGGGATACTTCTTAGCGCATTGACGCTTATGGTGACAAAGGAAATATACACAGATGAAAACTACAAAAAAGCTTTCTTAGAAACTTCTTGGTGATGTGTGAATTCATCTCACAGAGTTACACTTATGTTTCGTGGACCAGTCCATTAACACTGTCTTTGAGGAACCTGAGAAGGGCTTCTCTGGATCGCATTGAGGCCTACGCTGATAAAGGAAAATCTTCAGTTCAAAACGTGAAAGAAGATTTCTGAGAAAATTCTTTCTGATCTGTGAATTCATCTCACAGAGTTACACTTTAGACCTCAGAAGCAGTTTGCTAACACTCTTTTCGTTGAATCTACAAATTGATATTTTGGAGCCCATAGGGGCCCATGGTGAAAAAGGAAATATTCTCAGATAATAACAAGAGAGAAGCTTTCTGACAGATTGCTTTCTGATCTGTGAATTCATCTCACAGAGATACAACTGGGACCTCAGGAAGCAGTTTGCTAACACTGTTGTCGTGGATTCTGCAAAGTGATAGTTGGGAGACCATAGGGGCCCATGGTGAAAATGGAAATATCCTCATATAATAACTACAGAGAAGCTTTCTGAGAGATTGTTTTCTGATGTGGGACTTCATCACACCGTGTTCCACCCTTCCCTTCTGGGAAGAGTTTGCTAACACTGATGTCGAGGATTTTGCAACGTGATATTTGGGAGCTCATTGAGGGCTATGGTGAAAAAGGAAATATCCTCAGATCAAAACAGGAATGAAGGCTTCTGAGAAACTGCATTGCCATGTGTGAATGCAACTCACAGAGTTACACATTTCTCTTGAGTGATCAGTTTGCTAACACAGAGTTCTGGAAATCTGCAATTAAATACTTCTTGCTGCAATGAAGCTTACGGTGAGAAAGGAAATATCCTCAGATGAAAACTAGAAAGAAGCTTTCTTAGAAACTTCTTGGTGATGTGTGAACTCATCTCACAGAGTTACACTTATGTTTCGTCAGCAGTCCATTAACACTGTCTTTGAGGAACCTACGAAGGGCTTTGGATCGTATTGAGGCGTACGCTGATAAAAGTAAATATCATCAGTTCAAAACGTGAAAGAATATTACTGAGAAAGTGGAATCTGCAAAGTGATATTTGGGAGCCCATAGGGGCCCATGGTGAAAAACGAAATATCCTCAAATAATAACTAGAGGGAAGCTTTCCATGAGATTGCTTTCTGATGTGTGACTTCATCACACAGATTTCCACGTTTTTCTTCCTGGAACTGTTTGCTAACACTGTTGTCGTGGATTCTGCAAAGTGATGTTTGGGAGCCCATAGGGGCCCATGGTGAAAAGGAAATATCCTCACATAATAACTAGACAGAAGCTTTCCGAGAGTTTCCTTTCTGATGTGTGACTTCATCACGCAGAGTTCCACCCTTCCCTTCTTGGAACAGTTTGCTAACACTATTATCGTGGATTCTGCAAAGTGATATTTGGGAGCTCATTGAGGCCTACGGTAAAAAAGGAAATATCCTGATATCAAAACTGGAAAGAAGCCTTCTGAGAAAGTGCATTGCCATGTGTGAATGCAACTCACAGAGTTACACGTTTCTCCTCAGTTATCAGTTTGGTAACACAGTTTTGTGGAAATCTGCAGGGGAATACCTCTTAGCGCAATAAAGCTTACGGTGAGAAAGGAAATATCCTCAGATGAAAACGTGAAAGAAGCGTTCTTAGAAACTTCTTTGTGATGTGTGAAATCATCTCACAGAATTACACTTATGTTTCGTGGAGCAGTCCATTAACACTGTTTTCGAGGAACCTGAGAAGGGCATTATTGGATCATATTGAGGCCTACGCTGGTAAAGGAGATACCATCAGCACAAAGCGTGAAAAAGCTTTCTGAGAAATTTCTTTCTGAGCTGTGAATTCATCTAACAGTGTTACATCTTATATCCCAGGAAGCATTTTGCTAACACTCTTTTCGAGGAATCTGCAAAGTGGTATTTGGGAGCCCATAGGGGCCCACGGTTGAAAAGGAAATATCCTCAGATAATAACTAGAGAGAAGCTTTCTGAGAGATTGCTTTCTGATGTGTGACTTCATCACACAGAATTCCACCCTTCCGATCTTGGAACAGTTTGGTACAACTCTTGTCGTGGATTCTGCAAAGTGATATTAGGGAGCCCATAGGGGCACATGATGAAAAAGGAAATATCCTCACATAATAACTAGAGTGAAGCTTTCAGAGAGATTGCTTTCTGATGTGTGACCGCATCACACAGAGTTCCACATTTCCCTTCTTGGAACAGTTTGCTAACACTGTTGTCGTGGATTCTGCAACGTGACACTTGGGAGCTCTTTGAGGGCTATGGTGAAAAAGGAAATATCCTCAGATTAATACTGAAAGGAAGCCTTCTGAGAAAATGCATTGCCATGTGCGAATTCAACTCACAGAATTACACGTTCCTCTTCAGTGATCAGTTTGCTAACATAGTTTTCTGGAAATCTGCAATGGGACACTTCTTAGCGCAATGAAGCTTCTGGTGACAAAGGAAGTATCCTCAGATGAAAACTAGAAAGAAGCTTTCTTAGAAATTTCTTGGTGATGTGTGAATTCATCTCACAGACTTACACTTATGTTTCGTGGAGCAGTCCATTAACACTGTCTTTTAGGAACCTGAGAAGGGCTTCTTCGGATCGTATAGAGGCCTACGCTGATAGAGGAAATATCATCAGTTCAAAAAATGAAAGAAGATTTCTGAGAAACTTCTTTCTGCTCGGTGAATTCATTTCACAGAGTTACAACTTTGACCTCAGGAAGCAGTTTGCTAACACTCTTTTCGTGGAATCTGCAAAGTGATATTTGGGAGCCCATAGGGGCCCATGGTCAAAAAGGAAATATCCTCAGATAATAACTAGAGAGAAGCTTTCTGAGACATGGCCTTCTGATGTGTGACTTCATCACACAGAGTTCTACCCATCCCTTCTTGGAACAGTTTGCTAACACTGTTGTCGTGGATTCTGCAAAGTGATATTTGGGAGTACATAGGGCCCATGGTGAAAAAGGAAATATCCTCACATAATAACAAGAGAGAAGCCTTCTGAGAGATTGCTTTCTGATGTGTGACTGCATCACACAGAATTCCACCCTTTCCTTCTCGCGACAGATTTCTAACACTGTTGTCTTGGATTCTGCACAGTGATATTTGGGAGCTCATTGAGGGCTTTGGTGAAAAAGGACATATCCTCAGATCAAAACTGGAAAGAAGCCTTCTGAGAAACTGCATTGCCATGTGTGATTGCAGCTCACAGAGTTACACGTTTCTCTCCAGTGATAAGTTTGCTAACACAGTTTCCTGGAAATCTACAATTTGATACTTCTTAGTGCAATGAAGCTTACTGTGACAAAGGAAATATCCGCAGATGAAAACTAGAAAGAATCATTCTTAGAAAGTTCTTGGTGATGTGCGAATTCATCTCACAGAGTTACACTTATGTTTCGTGGAGTAGTCCATTAATACTGTATTTGAGGAACCTGAGATGGGCTTCTATGGATCTTATTGAAGCCTAGCCTGAAAAAGGAAATCTCATCACTTCAAAACGTGAAAGAAGCTTTCTGCGAGACTTCTATCTGATCTGTGAATTCATCTGACAAATTTATACCTTAGACCTCAGGAAGCAGTTTGCTAATACTCTTTTCGTGGAAACTGCAAAGTGATATTTGGGCGCCCATAGGGGCCCACGGTGAAAAAGGAAATATCCTCACATAATAACTAGAGAGATGGTTTCTGAGAGATTGCTTTCTGATGTGTGACTTCATTGCACAGAGTTGCACCCTTCCGTTCTTGGAACAGTTTGCTAACACTGTTGTCGTGCATTCTGCAAAGTGATATTTGGGAGCCCAGGGGGGAACATGGTGAAAAAGGAGATATCCTCACATAATAACTAGAGAGAAGCTTTCTGAGAGATTGCTTTGTGATGTGTGACTTCACCACACAGAGTTCCACCTTTCCCTTCTTGCAACAGTTTGCTAACACTGTTGTCGTGGATTCTGCAAAGTGATAGTTGGGAGCCCTTAGGGGCCCATGGTGAAAAAGGAAATATCCTCAAATAATCACTAGAGAGAAGCTTTCTGAGAGATTGCTTTCTGATGTGTGACTTCATCACACTGACTTCCACCCTTCCCTTCTTGGAACAGTTTGCTAACACTGTTTTCGTTGATTCTGCAAAGTGATATTTGGGAGCTAAGTGAGGGCTATGGTGAAAAAGGATATATCCTCAGATCAAAACTGAAGAGAAGCCTTCTGAGAAACTGCATGGCCATGGGTGAATGCAACTCACAGAGTTACACATGTCCCTTCAGTGATCCGTTCGCTAACATAGTTTTCTGGAAATCTGTAATAAATACTTCTTAGCGCAATGAAGCTTACGGTGACAAAGGAAATATGCTCAGATGAAAACTTGAAAGAAGCTTTGTTAGAAAATTCTTGGTGATGTGTGAATTAATCTCACAGAGTTACACTTATGTTTCGTGGAGCAGTCCATTAACACTGCCTTTAAGGAACCTGAGAAGGGCTACTTTGGATCGCATTGAGGCATTCGCTGATCAAGGAAATATCATCAGTTCAAAACGTGAAAGAAGCTGTCCGAGAAACTTCTTTCTGATGTGTGAATTCATGTCACAGAGATACAACTTAGACCTCAGGAAGCAGTTTGCTAACCCTCTTTTAGTGGAATCTGCAAAGTGACATTTGGGAGTCCATATGGGAACATGGTGAAAAATTAAATATCCTCACATAATAACTGGAGAGAAGTTTTCTGAGAGATTGCTTTCTGATGTGTGAGTTCATCACACAGAGTTCCACCCTTCCCTTCTTTGAACAGTATGCTAACACTGTTGTCATGGATTCTGCAATGTGATATTAGGGAGCTCATTGAGGGCTACGGTGAAAAAGGATATATCCTCAGATCAAAACTGGAAAGAAGCCTTCTGAGAAACTGCATTGCCATGTGTGAATGCAACTCACAGCGTTACACTTTTCTCTTCACTGATCAGTTTGCTACAGTTTTCTGTAAATCTGCAATTGGATAATTCTTAGCCCAATGAAGCTTACGGTGTCAAAGGAAATATCCTAAGGTGAAAACTAGAAAGAAGCTTTCTCAGGAACTTCTGGGTGATGTGTCAATTCATCTCACAGAGTTACACTAATCTTTCGTGGAGCAGTCCATTAACACTGTCTTTGTGGAACCTGAGAAGGGCCTCTTTGGATCGTATTGAGGCGTACGCTGATAAAGGAAATATCATCAGTTCAAAACGTGAAAGGAGCTTTCTGAGAAACTTCTTTCTGATCTGTGAATTCATCTCACCGAGTTACAACTTGGACCCCAGGAAGCAATGTGCAAACACTCCTTTCGTGGAATCTGCAAATTGATATTTGGGAGCCCATGGGGCCCATGGTGAAAAAGGAAATATCCTCACATAATAACTATAGGAAAGCTTTCTGAGAGATTGCTTTCTGATGTGTGACTTCATCACACAGAGTTCCACCCTTCCCTTCTTGGAAGTTTGCTAACACTGTTGTCGTGTATTCTGCAAAGTGATATTTGGGAGCCCACAGGGGAACACAGTGAAAAAGGAAATATCCTCACATAAAAACCAGAGAGAAGATTTCTGAGAGATTGCTTTCTGATGTGTGACTTCATCACACAGAGTTCCACCTTTCCCTTTTTGGAACAGTTTGCTAAAACTGTTGTCGTAGATTCTGCAAAGTAATATTTGGGAGCTCATTGATGGCTATGGTGAAAAAGGAAATATCCTGAGATCAAAACTGGAAAGAAGCCTTCTGAGATACAGCATTGCCATGTGGGAATGCAACTCACAGAGTTACACGTTTCTCTTCAGTGATCAGTTTGCTAACACAGTTTTTTGGAAATCTGCAATTACATACTTCTTAGCGCACTGAAGCTTACGGTGACAAAGGAAATGTCCTCAGATGAAAATTAGAAAGAAGCTTTCCTAGGAACTTGTAGGTGATTTGTGAATTCATCTCACAGAGTTACACTTATGTTTCATGGAACACTCTATTAACACTGTCTCTGAGGATCTTGAGAAGGGCTTCTTTGAATCGTAGTGAGGCCTACAATGATAAAGGAAATATCATCAGTTCAAAACGTGAGGGAACTTTTTGAGAATCTACTTTCTGATCTGTGAATTCATCTCACAGAGTTACAACTTAGACCTCAGGAAGCAGGTTGCTACCACTCTTTTCGTGGAATCTGCAAAGTGATAATTGGGAGCCCATAGGGGCCCACGGTGAAAAAGAAAATATCCTCAAATAATAACTAGAGAGAAGCTTTCTGAGAGATTGCTTTCTGATGTGTGAGTTCATCACACAGAGTTCCACCCTTCCCTTCTTGGAACATTATGCTAACACTGTTGTCATGGATTCTGCAACGTGATATTAGGGAGTTCATTGAGGGCTACGGTGAAAAAGGATATATCCTCAGATCAAAACTGGAAAGAAGCCTTCTGAGAAACTGCATTGCCATGTGTGAATGCAACTCACAACGTTACACTTTTCTCTTCACTGATCAGTTTGCTACAGTTTTCTGTAAATCTGCAATTGGATAATTCTTAGCCCAATGAAGCTTACGGTGTCAAAGGAAATATCCTAAGGTGAAAACTAGAAAGAAGCTTTCTCAGAAACTTCTGGGTGATGTGTCAATTCATCTCACAGAGTTACACTTATCTTTCGTGGAGCAGTCCATTAACACTGTCTTTGAGGAACCTGAAAAGGGCTTCTTTGGATCGTATTGAGGCGTACGCTGATAAAGGAAATATCATCAGTTCAAAACGTGAAAGGAGCTTTCTGAGAAACTTCTTTCTGATCTGTGAATTCATCTCATCGAGTTACAACTTGGACCTCAGGAAGCAATTTGCAAACACTCCTTTCGTGGAATCTGCAAAGTGATATTTGGGAGCCCATGGGGCCCATGGTGAAAAAGGAAATATCCTCACATAATAACTAGAGGAAAGCTTTCTGAGAGATTGCTTTCTGATGTGTGACTTCCAAACACAGAGTTCCACCCTTCCCTTCTTGGAACAGTTTGCTAAGACTGTTGTCGTGTATTCTGCAAAATGATATTTGCGAGCTCATAGGGACCCATGGTGGAAAAGGAAATATCCTCAGATCAAAACTGGAAGGAAGCCCTCTGAGAAACTGCATTGCTATGTGTGAATGCAACTCACAGAATTTCACTTTTCTCTTCAGTGATCAGTTTGCTAACACAGTTTTCTGGAAATCTGCAATTAGCTACATCTTAGTGCAATGAAGCTTACGGTGACGAAATATCCTCAGATGAAAACTAGAAAGAATCTTTCTTAGAAAGTTTTTGGATATGTGTGAATTCATCTCACAGAGTTAGACTTATGTTTCGTGGAGTAGTCCATTAACAAAGTCTTTGAGGACCTCAGAAGGGTTTCTTTTTATCGTATTGAGGCCTATGCTGATAAGGAAATATCATCAGTTCAAAACGTGAAAGAAGCTTTGTGAGAATCTTCTTTCTGATACGTGAATTCATCTCACAGAGTTACAAATTAGACCTCAGGAAGCAGTTTGCTAACACTCTTTTTGTGGAATCTGCAAAGTGATATTTGGGAGCCCATAGGCGTCCTTGGGGAAAAAGGAAATATCATCACATAATAACTAGAGGGAAGCTTTCTGAGAGATTCCTTTCTGATGTGTGTCTTCCACTCACACAGAGTTGCACCCTTCCTTCCTTTGGAACAGTTTGCTGACACTGTTTTCGTGGATTCTGCAAAGTGAGATTTGGGAGCCCATAGGGGCCCATGGTAAAAAGGGAAATATCCTAACATAATAACTAGATAGAAACTTTCTGAGTGCTTGCTTCTGATGTGTGACTTCATCTCAAAGAGTTCCAACCTTCCCTTCTTGGAACAGTTTGCTAACACTGTTGACGTGGATTCTGCAAAGTGATATGTGGGAGCTCGTTGAGGGCTATGGTGAAAAAGGAAATATCCTCAGATCAAAACTGGGAAGGAAGCCTTCAGAGAAACTGCATTGACAAGTGTGAATGCAACTCACAGAGTTACAGGTTTCTCTTCATTGATCCGTTTGCTAACAGTTTTCTGGAAATCTGCAATGGGATACTTCTTAGCGCAATGAGGCTTACGGTGACAAAGGAAATATCCTCAGATGAAAACTAGAAAGAAGCTTTCGTAGAAACTTCTTGGTGATGTGTGAATTCATCTCACAGAGTTACACTTAAGTTTCCTTGCACAGTCCATTAACACTGTCTTTGAGGAAACTGAGAAGGGCTTCTTTGAGACGCTTTGAGGCCTACGCTGATAAAGGAAGTATCATCACTTCAAAAAGTGAAAGAAGCTTTCTCATAAACTTCTTTCTGATCTGTGAATTCACCTCACACAGTTACACCTTAGACCTCAGGAAGCAGTTTGCCAACACTCTTTTCGTGGGATCTGCAAAGTGATATTTGGGAGCCCATACGGACCCATGGTGAAAAAGGAAATATCCTCACATAATAACTAGAGCGAAGCTTTCTGAGAGATTGCTTTCTGATGTGTGACTTCATCAAACAGAGTGCCACCGTTCCTTTCTTGGAACATTTTCCTAACACTGTTGTCGTGGTTTCTGCAAAGTGATATTTCGGAGCTCAATGAGGGCTATGGTGAAAATGGAAATATCCTCAGATCAAAACTGGAAAGAAGCCTTCTGAGAAACTGCATTGCCATGTGGGAATGCAACTCACAGAGTTACACGTTTCTCTTCAGTGGTAAGTTTGCTAACACAGTTTTCTGGAAATCTGCAATTATCTACTTCTTAACACAAGGAAGGTTACGGTGACAAAAGAAATATCCTCAGATGAAAACTAGAAAGAAGCGTTCCTGGAAACTTCTTGGGGATGTGTGAAATCATCTCAGAGAGTTACACTTATGATTCGTGGAGCAGTCCATTGACACTGTCTTTGAGGAACCTGAGAAGGGCTTATTTGTATCGTATTGGGTCGTACGCTGATAAAGGAATTATCATCAGTTCAAAACCTGAAAGAAAATTTATGAGAATCTTCTTTCTGATCTTGAATTCATCTCACAGAGTTACACCTTAGACCTCAGGAAGCAGTTTGCATCCACTTTTCGTGGAATCTGCAAAGTGATTTGGGAGCCCTTAGGGGCCCATGGTGAAAAAGGAAATTTCCCACAATAATAGAGTGAAGCTTTCTGAGAGACTTCTTTTTGATGTGTGACTCATCACAAGAGTTCCACACTTCCCTTTTGGAAAAGTTTGCTAACACTGTTTCGTGGATTCTGCAAAGTGATATTTAGGAGCTCATTGAGAGCTATGGTGAAAAAGGAAATATCCTCAGATCAAAACTGGAAAGAAGCCTTCTGAGAAACTGCATTGCCATGTGAGAAGCACCTCAAATGTTACATGTTTCCCTTCAGTGATCAGTTTGCTAACACAGTTTTCTGCAAAACTGCAAATGATACTCCTTAGAGCAATGAAGCTTACAGGGACAAAGGAAATATCCTTAGAGGAAAACTAGGATGAAGCTTTCTTAGAATGTTCTTGGTGATGTGTGAATTCATTTCATAGAGTTACATTAATGTTTTGTGGAACAGTCCATTAACACTATCTTTGAGGAACCTGGGAAGAGCTTCTTTGGATCGCATTGAGGCCTACGCTGATAAATTAAATTTCATCAGTTCAAACGTGGAAGAAGCTTTCTGAGAAACTTCTTTCTGATCTGTCAATTCATCTCACAGAGTTACACTTTAGACCCCAGGAAGCAGCTTGCTAACACTCTTTTCGTGGAATCTGCAAAGTGATATTTGGAAGCCTACAGGGGCACATGGTGAAAAAGGAAATACCCTCACATACTAACTAGAGAGAAGCTTTCTGAGAGATTGCTTTCTGATGTGTGACTTCATCACACAGAGTTCCACCCTTCCATTCTAGGAACCGTTTGCGAACACTGCTCTCATGGATTCTGCAAAGTGATACTTAGGATCCCATAGGGGCCCATGGTGAAAAAGGAAATATCCTCACTTAATAACTAGAGAGAAGCTTTCTGAAGTGAGACCATCTCACAGAGTTCCACCCTTCCATTCTTGAATAGTTTGATAAAACTGTTGTCGTGGATTCTGCAAAGTGATATTTGGGAGCTCATTGAGGGCTATGGTGAAAAAGAAAATATCGTCAGAACAAAAATGGAAAGAAGCCTTCTGAGAAACTGCATTGCCATGTGTGAATTCAACTCACATAGTCACACGTTTCTCTTACTAAGAAGTGAAGATTACTAAGAAGTGAAGAAGTGAACCAAGGAAGATTACGGTGACAAAGGAAATATCCTCAGAGGAAAACTAGAAAGAAACTTTCTGAGAAACTTCTTGGTGATGTGTGAAGTCAATTCACAGAGTTAAACTTTTGTTTCATGGAGCACTCCATTAACAATGTCTTTGAGGAAGCGGAGAAGGGCTTCTTTGGATGCCATTGAGGCCTACGCTGATAAAGGAAATATCGTCAGTTGAAAACCTGAAAGAAGCTTTCTGAGAAACTTCTTTCTGATCTGTGAATTCATCTAAAAGTGTTACACCTTAGACCTCAGGAATCAGTTTGCTAACACTCTTTTCGTGGAATCTGCAAAGTGATATTTGGGAGTCCATAGGAGCCCTTGGTGAAAAAGGAAATATCCTCAGATAATAACTAGAGAGAAGCTTTCTCAGAGATTGCTTTCTGATGTGTGACTTCATCACACAGAGTTCCACACATCCCTTCTTGGAACAGTTTGCTAAGAATGTTGTCATGGATTCTGCAAAGTGATATTTGGGAGCTCATTGAGGGCTATGGTGAAAAAGAAAATATCGTCAGAACAAAAATGGAAAGAAGCCTTCTGAGAAACTGCATTGCCACGTGTGAATTCAACTCACATAATCACACGTTTCTCTTACTAAGAAGTGAAGATTACTAAGAAGTGAAGAAGAGAACCAAGGAAGATTACGGTGACAAAGGAAATATCCTCAGAGGAAAACTAGAAAGAAACTTTCTGAGAAACTTCTTGGTGATATGTGAAGTCATCTCACAGAGTTAAACTTTTGTTTCGTGGAGCACTCCATTAACAATGTCTTTGAGGAAGCGGAGAAGGGCTTCTTTGGACGCCATTGAGGCCTGCGCTGATAAAGGAAATATCGTCAGTTGAAAACCTGAAAGAAGCTTTCTGAGAAACTTCTTTCTGATCTGTGAATTCATCTAAAAGTGTTACACCTTAGACCTCAGGAATCAGTTTGCTAACACTCTTTTCGTGGAATCTGCAAAGTGATATTTGGGAGTCCATAGGAGCCCTTGGTGAAAAAGGAAATATCCTCAGATAATAACTAGAGAGAAGCTTTCTCAGAGATTGCTTTCTGATGTGTGACTTCATCACACAGAGTTCCAACCTTCCCTTCTTGGAACAGTTTGCTAACACTGTTGTCATGGATTCTGCAAAGTGATACTTCGGAGCTCATTGAGGGCTATGGTGAAAAACGAAATATCCTCAGATTAATACTGGAAAGAAGCCTTCTGAGAAAGTGTATTGCCCTGTGTGAATGCAACTCACAGAGTTACACGTTTCTCTTCAGTGATCGGATAGTTAACACAGTTTTCTGGAAATCTGCAATTAGATACTTCATAGCGCAGTGAAGCTTACGGTGAGAAAGGAAATATCCTCAGATAAAAACTACAAAGAAGCTTTCTTAGAAACTTCTTGGTGATGTGTGAATTCATCTCACAGAGTTACACTTATGTTTCGTGGAGTAGTCCATTAACACTGTCTTTGAGGAACCTCAGAAAGGCTTCCTTGGATCGCATTGAGGCCTACGCTGATAAAGGAAATTTCATCCGTTCAAAACGTGAAAGAAGCTTTCTGAGAAACTTCTTTCTGATCTGTGAGTTCATGTCGCAGTCTTATAACTTGGACTTCAGGAAGCAGTTTGCTAACACTCTTTTCGTGGAATGTGAAAAGTGATATATGGGAGCCCATAGGGGCCCATGGTGACAAAGGAAATATCCTCACATAATAACTAAGGAGAAACTTTCTGCGAGATTGCTTTCTGATGTGTTACTTCATCACACAGAGTTCCACCCTTCCCTTCTTGGAACAGTTTGCTAACACTGTTGTCGTGGATTCTGCAAAGGTATCTTTGGGAGCACATTGAGGGCTATGGTGAAAAAGGAAATATCCTCACATAATAACTAAAGAGAAGCTTTCTGAGAAACTGCATTGCCATGTGTGAATGCAACTCACAGAGGTACACGTTTCTGTTCAGTGTTCAGTTTGTTAGCACAGTTGTCTGGAAATCTGAAATTAGATACTTCATAGCGCAATGAACCTTACGGTGACAACGGAAATACCACAGTTGAAAAGCAGAAAGAAGCTTTCTTATTAACTTCTTGGTGATGTGTGAATTCATCTCACAGAGTTAGACACGTGTTTCGTGGAGCAGTCCATTAACACTGTCTTTGAGGAACCTGAGAAGGGCTTCTTTGGATGACATTGTGGCCTACGCTGAAAAAGGAAATTTCATCCGTTCAAAACGTGAAAGAAGCTTTCTGAGAAACTACTATCTGATCTGTGTGTTCTTCTCACAGACTTATAACTTACATTTCAGGAAGCAGTTTGCTAATACTGTTTTCGTGGAATCTGCAAAGTCATATTTGGGAGCCCATAGTGGCCCATGGTGAAAAAGGAAATATCCTCACATAATAACTACGGAGAAACTTTCTGAGAGATTGCTTTCTGATGTGTTAATTCATCACAAAGAGTTCCACCCTTCCCTTCTTGGAACAGTTTGCTACCACTGTTGTCCTGGATTCTGCAAAGATATATTTGGGAGCACATTGAGGGCTATTGTGAAAAAGGGAATATCCTCACATAAAAACTAAAGAGAAGCTTTCTGAGAAACTGCATTGCCATGTGTGATTGCAACTCACAGAGTTACACGTTTCTCTTTAGTGATTAATTTGTTAGCACAGTTTTCTGGAAATCTGCAATTAGATACTTCACAGCGCAATGAACCTTATGGTGACAAAGGAAATATCCACAGATGAAAACTAGAAAGAATCTTTCTTAGAAACTTCTGGTGATGTGTGAATTCATCTCACAGAGTTACACTTATGTTTCAGGGAGCAGTCCATTAACACTGTCTTTGAGGAACCTGAGAAGGGCTTCCTTGGATCGCATTGAAGCCTACGCTGATAAAGGAAATTTCATCCGTTCAAAACGTGAAAGAAGGTTTCTGAGAAACTTCTTTCTGATCTGTGTGTTCATCTCACAGACCTATAACTTACACTTCAGGAAGCAGTTTGCTAACACTCTTTTCGTGGTATCTGGAAAGTGATATTTGGGAGCCCATAGGGTCCCATGGTGAAAAAGGAAATATCCTCACATAATAACTATGGAGAAACTTCTCAGAGATTGCTTTCTGATGTGTTACTTCACCACACAGAGTTTCACCCTTTCCTTCTTGGAACCGTTTGCTAACACTGTTGACGTGGATTCTGCAAAGGTATATTTGGGAGCACATTGAGAGCTATGGTGAAAAACGAAATATCCTCACATAATCACTAAAGAGAAGCTACCTGAGAAACTGCATTGCCATGTGTGAATGCAACTCACAGAGTTACAGATTTCTCTTCAGTGATCAGTTTGTTAGCACAGTTTTCTTGAAATCTGCAAATAGATTCTTCATAGCGCAATGAACCTTACGGTGACAAAGGAAATATCCACAGATGAAAACCAGAAAGAAGCTTTCTTAGAAACTTCTTGGTGATGTGTGAATTCTTCTCACAGTGTTACACTTATGTTTCGTGGAGCAGTCCATTAACACTGTCTTTGAGGAAGTTGAGAAGGGCTTCCATGGATCGTATTGAGGCCTACGCTGAAAACGGAAATTTCATCAGTTCAAAACGTGAAAGAAGCTTTCTAAAGAACTTCTTTCTGATCTCTGAGTTCATCTCGCAGACTTATAACATAGACTTCAGGAAGCAGTTTGCTAACACACTTTTCGTGGAACCTGCAAAGTGATATTTGGGAGCCCATAGGGTCCCATGGTGAAAAGGAAATATCCTGACATATAACTATGGAGAAACTTTCTGAGAGATTGCTTTCTTGATGTGTTACTTCATCACACAGAGTTCCACCCTTCCCTTCTTAGAACAGTTTGCTAACACTGTTGTCATGGATTCTGCAAAGGTGTATTTGGGAGCACATTGAGGGCAACGGTGAAACAGGAAATATCCTCACATAAAACTAAAGAGAAGCTTTCTGAGAAACTGCATTGCCATGAGTGAATGCAACTGACAGAGTTACAGGTTTCTCTTCAGTGATCAGTTGTTAGCACAGTTTTCTGGAAATCTGCAATTAGATACTTCATAGCGCAATTAACTTAACGATGACAAAGGAAATATCCACAGATGAAAACAAGAAAGAAGCTTTCTTAGAAACTTCTTGGTAATGGGTGAATTCATCTCACAGAGTTACACTCATGTATCGTGGAGCAGTCCATTACCACTGTCTTTGAGGAACCTGAGAAGGGCTTCTTTGGATCACATTGAGGCCTACGCTGATAAAGGAAATTTCATCCGTTCAAAACGTGAAAGAAGCTTTCTGAGAAATTTCTTTCTGATCTGTGTGTTCATCTCAAGGACTTATAACTGAGACTTCAGGAAGCAGTTTGCTAACACTCTTTTCGTGGAATCTGCAAAGTGATATTTGGGAGCCCATAGGGGTCCATGGTGAAAAAGGAAATATCCTCACATAATAACTACAGAGAAACTTTCTGAGAGATTGCTTTCTGATGTGTTGTTACATCATCACGCAGAGTTCCACCCGTCCCTTCTTGGAACCGTTTGCTAACACTGTTGTCGTGGATTCTGCAAAGGTAAATTTGGGAGCACATTGAGGGCTAGGGTGAAAAAGGAAATATCCTCACATAATAACTAAAGAGAAGCTTTCTGAGAAACTGCATTGCCATGTGTGAAAGCAACTCACAGAGTTACACGTTTCTCTTCAGTGATCAGTTTGTTAGCACAGTTTTCTGGAAATCTGCAATTAGATACGTCATAGCGCAATGAACCTTACTTTGACAAAGGAAATATCCACAGATGAAAACCAGGAAGAAGCTTTCTTAGAAACTTCTTGGTGATGTGTGAATTCATCTCACAGAGTTACACTTATGTTTCGTGGAGCAGTTAATTAACACTGTCTTTGAGGAACCTGAGAAGGGCTTCTCTGGATCACATTCATTCCTACGCTGATAAAAGAAATTTCATCCGTTCAAAACGTGAAAGAAGCTTTCTGAGAAACTTCTTTCTGATCTGTGAGTTCATCTCACAGACTTATAACTTCGACTTCAGGAAGCAGTTTGCTAACACTCTTTTCGTGGAGTCTGGAAAATGATATTTGGGAGCCTATAGGGGCCCATGGTGAAAAAGGAAATATCCTCACATAATAACTACGGAGAAACGTTCTGAGAGATTGCTTTCTGATGTGTTACTTCATCACACAGAGTTCCACCCTTTCCTTCTTGGAACCGTTTGCTAACACTGTTGTCGTGGATTCTGCAAAGGTGTTTTTGGGAGCATATTGAGGGCTATGGTGAAAAAGGAAATATCCTCACATAAAAACTAAAGAGAAGCTTTCTGAGAAACTGCATTGCCATGTGTGAATGCAACTCACAGAGTTACACGTTTCTCTTCAGTGATCAGTTTGGTAACACAGTTTTCTCGAAATCTGCAATTAGATACTTCATAGCGCAATGAACCTTACGGTGACAAAGGAAATATCCACAGATGAAAACCAGAGAGAAGTTTTCTTCGATACTTCTTGGTGATGTCTGTATTCATCTCACAGAGTTACACTTATGTTTCGTGGAGCAGTTCATTAACACTTTCTTTGAGGAACCTGAGAAGGGCTTCTTTGGATCACATTGAGGCCTACGCTGATAAAGGAAATTTCATCCGTTCAAAACGTGAAAGAAGCTTTCTGAGAAACTTCTTTCTGATCTGTGTGTTCATCTCACAGACGTATCACGTAGACTTCAGGAAGCAGTTTGCTAAAACCCTTTTCGTGGAATCTGGAAAGTGATATTTGGGAACCCATAGGGTCCCATCTTGAAAAAGGAAATATCCTCACATAATAACTACAGAGAAACTTTCTGAGAGATTGCTTTCTGATGTGTTACTTCATCACACAGAGTTCCACCATTCCCTTCTTGGAACCGTTTGCTAACAATGTTGTCGTGGATTCTGCAAAGGTATATTTGGGAGCACATTGAGGGCTATGGTGAAAAAGGAAACATCCTCACATAATAACTAAAGAGAAGCTTTCTGAGAAACTGCATTGCCATGTGTGAATGCAACTCACAGAGTTACAGGTTTCTCTTCAGTGATCAGTTTGTTAGCACAATTTTCTGGAAATCTGCAATTAGATACTTCATAGCGCAACGAACATTACAGTGACAAAGGATATATCCACAGATGAAAACTAGAAAGAAGCTTTCTTCGAACCGTTTTGGTGATGTGTGAATTCATCTCAGAGAGTTACACTTATGTTTCATGGAGCAGTCCATTAACACTGTCTTTGAGGAACCTGAGAAGGGCTTCCTTGAATCGTATTGAGGCCAACGCTGATAAAGAAAATTTCATCCGTTCAAAACGTGAAAGAAGCTTTCTGAGAAACTTCTTTCTGATCTGTGAGTTCATCTCACAGACTTATAACTTCGACTTCAGGAAGCAGTTTCCTAACACTCTTTTTGTGGAATCTGGAAAATGATATTTGGGAGCCTATAGTGCCCCATGGTGAAAAAGGAAATATCCTCACATAATAACTACGGAGAAACGTTCTGAGAGATTGCTTTCTGATGTATTACTTCATCACACAGAGTTCCACCCTTTCCTTCTTGGAACCGTTTGCTAACACTGTTGTCGTGGATTCTGCAAAGGTGTTTTTGGGAGCACATTGAGGGCTATGGTGAAAAAGGAAATATCCTCACATAAAAACTAAAGAGAAGATTTCTGAGAAACTGCATTGCCATGTGTGAATGCAACTCACAGAGTTACACGTTTCTCTTCAGTGATCAGTTTGGTAACACAGTTTTCTCGAAATCTGCAATTAGATACTTCATAGCGCAATGAACCTTACGGTGACAAAGGAAATATCCACAGATGAAAACCAGAGAGAAGTTTTCTTCGATACTTCTTGGTGATGTCTGTATTCATCTCACAGAGTTACACTTATGTTTCCTGGAGCAGTTCATTAACACTTTCTTTGAGGAACCTGAGAAGGGATTCTTGGATCACATTGAGGCCTACGCTGATAAAGGAAATTTCATCCGTTCAAAACGTGAAAGAAGCTTTCTGAGAAACTTCTTTCTGATCTGTGTGTTCATCTCACAGACGTATCACGTAGACTTCAGGAAGCAGATTGCTAAAACCCTTTTCGTGGAATCTGGAAAGTGATATTTGGGAGGCCATAGGGTCCCATCTTGAAAAAGGAAATATCCTCACGTAATAACTACAGAGAAACTTTCTGATAGATTGCTTTCTGATGTGTGACGTCATCACACAGAGTTCCACCCTTCCCTACTTGGAACCGTTTGCTAACACTGTTGTCGTGGATTCTGCAAAGGTATATTTGGGAGCACTTTGAGGACTATGGTGAAAAAGGAAATATCCTCACATAATAACTAAAGAGAAGCTTTCTGAGAAACTGCATTGCCATGTGTGAATGCAACTCACAGAGTTACACGTTTCTCTTCAGTGATCAGTTAATTAGCACACCTTTCTGGAATCTGCAATTAGATACGTCATAGCGCAAAGAACCTTACGGTGAGAAAGGAAATATCCACAGATGAAAACTAGAAAGAAGCTTTCTTAGAAACTTCTTGGTGATGTGTGAATTCATCTCACAGAATTACCCTTATGTTTCGTGGAGCAGTCCATTAACAATGTCCTTGAGGAACCTGAGAAGGGCTTCCTTGGATCATTTTGAGGCCTACGCTGATAAAGGAAATTTCATCCATTCAAAACATGAAAGAAGCTTTCTGAGAAACTTCTTTCTGATCTGTGTGTTCAACTCACAGACCTATAACTTAGACTTCAGGAAGCAGTTTGCTAACACTCTTTTCGGGGAATCTGGAAAGTGATATTTGGGAGCCCCTAGGGGCCCATGGTGAAAAAGGAAATATCCTCACATAATAACTACAGAGAAACTTTCTGAAAGATTGCTTTCTGATGTGTTACTTCAGGACACACAGTTCCACCCTTCCCTTCTTGGAACCGTTTGCTAACACTGTTGTCGTGGATTCTGCAAAGGTATATTTGGGAGCACATTGAGGACGATGGTGAAAAAGAAAATATCCTCACAGAATAACTAAAGAGAAGCTTTCTGAGAAACTGCATTGCCATGTGTGAATGCAACTCACAGAGTTACACGTTTCTCTTCAGTGATCAGTTTGTTAGCGCAGTTCTCTGGAAATCTGAAATTAGATACTTCATAGCGCAATGAAGCCTAAAGTGACAAAGGAAATATCTTCAGAAGAAAACTAGAAAGAAGCTTTCTTGGAGACTTCTTGGTGATGTGTGAATTCATCTCACTGAGTTACACTTATGTTTCGTGGAGCAATCCATTAACACTGTCTTTGAGGAACCTGAGAAGGGATTCTTTGGATCACATTGAAGCCTACACTAATAAAGAAAATTTCATCCGTTCAAAACGTGAAAGAAGCTTTCTGAGAAACTTCTTTCTGATCTGTGTGTTCAACTCACAGACTTATAACTTAGACTTCAGGAAGCAGTTTGCTAACACTCTTTTCGTGGTATCTGGAAAGTGATATTTGGGAGCCCATAGGGGCCCATGGTGAAAAAGGAAATATCCTCACATAATAACAACAGAGAAACTTTCTGAGAGATTGCTTTCTGATGTGTTACTTCATCACACAGAGTTCCACCCTTCCCTTCTTGGAACCGTTTGCTAACACTGTTGTCGTGGATTCTGCAAAAGTATATTTTTGAGCACATTGAGGGCTATGGTGAAAAAGGAAATATCCTCACATAATAACTAAAGAGAAGCATTCTGAGAAACTGCACTGCCATGTTTGAATGCACCTCACAGAGTTACACGTTTCTCTTCAGTGATCAGTTTGTTAGCACAGTTTTCTGGAAATCTGCAATTAGATACTTCATAGCGCAATGAACATTACAGTGACAAAGGATATATCCACAGATGAAAACGAGAAAGAAGCTTAATTCAAACCGTTTTGGTGATGTGTGAATTCATCTCACAGAGTTACACTTATGTTTCATGAGCAGTCCATTAACACTGTCTTTGAGGAACCTGAGAAGGGCTTCCTTGGATCGTATTGAGGCCAACGCTGATAAAGAAAATTTCATTAGTTCAAAACGTGAAAGAATCTTTCTGAGAAACTTCTTTCTGATCTGTGAGTACATCTCACAGACTTATAACTTCGACTTCAGGAAGCAATTTGCTAACACTCTTTTCGTGGAGTCTGGAAAATGATATTTGGGAGCCTATAGGGGCCCATGGTGAAAAGGAAATATACTCACATAATTACTAAAGAGAAGCTTTCTGAGAAACTGCATTGCCATGTGTGAATGCAACTCACAGAGTTACACGTTTCTCTTCAGTGATCAGTTTGTTAGCACAGTTTTCTGGAAATCTGCAATTAGATACTTCATAGCGCAATGAACATTACGGTGACAAAGGCAATATCCACAAATGAAACTAGAAAGAAGCTTTCCTCGAAACTTCTTGGTGAGGTGTGAATTCATCTCACAGAGTTACACTTATGTTTCGTGGAGCAGTCCATTACCACTGTCTTTGAGGAACCTGAGAAGGGCTTCCTTGGATCGCATTGAGGCCTACGCTGATAAAGGAAATTTCATCCGCTCAAAACTTGAAAGAAGCTTTCTGAGAAACTTCTTTCTGATCTGTGAGATCATCTCACAGACTTATAATTAGACTTCAGGAATCAGTTTGCTAACACCCTTTTCTTGGAATCTGCAAAGTGCTATTTGGGAGCCCGTAGGGTCCCATGGTGAAAAAGGAAATATCCTGACATAATAACTATGGAGAAACTTTCTGAGAGATTGCTTTCTGATGTGTTACTTCATCACACAGAGTTCCACGCTTCCCTTCTTGGAACAGTTTGCTAACACTGTTGTCGTGGATTCTGCAAAGGTATATTTGGGAGCACATTGAGGGCTAGGGTGAAAAAGGAAATATCCTCACATAATAACTAAAGAGATGCTTTCTGAGAAACTGCATTGCCATGTGTGAATGCAACTCACAGAGTTACACTTTTCTCTTCAGTGATCAGTATGTTAGCACAGTTTTCTGGAAATCTGCAATTAGATCCTTCATAGCGCAATGAACCTTACGGTGACAAAGGAAATATCCACAGATGAAAACCAGAAAGAAGCTTTCTTCGTAGCTTCTTGGTGATATGTGAATTCATCTCCCAGCGTTCCTCTTATGTTTCGTGGAGCAGTCCATTAACACTGTCTTTGAGGAACCTGAGGAGGGCTTCTTTGGATGACATTGAGGCCTACGCTGATAATGGAAATTTCATCCGTTCAAAACTGGAAAGAAACTTTCTGAGAAACTTCTTTCTGATCTGTGAGTTCATCTTACAAACTTATAACTTAGACTTCAGGAAGCAGTTTGCTAACAGTCTTTTCGTGGAATCTGGAGAGTGATATTTGGGAGTCCATAGGAGCCAATGGTAAAAAAGGAAATATCCTCACATAATAACTACAGAGAAACTTTCTGAGAGATTGCTTTCTGATGTGTTACTTCATCAAACAGAGTTCCACCCTTTCCTTCTTGGAACCGTTTGCTAATACTGTTGTCGTGGATTCTGCAAAGGTATATTTGGGAGCACATTGAGGGCTATGGTGAAAAAGGAAATATCCTCACATAATAACTAAAGAGAAGCTTTCTGAGAAACTGCATTGAAATGTGTGAATGCAACTCACAGAGTTACACGTTTCTCTTCAGTGATCAGTTTGTTAGCACAGTTTTCTGGAAATCTGCAATTAGATACTTCATAGCACAATGAACCTTACAGCGACAAAGGAAATATCCACAGATGAAAACTAGAAAGAAGCATTCTTAGAAACTTCTTGGTGATGCGTGAATTCATCTCACAGAGTTACACTTATGTTTCGTGGAGCAGTCCATTAACACTGTCTTTGAGGAACCTGAGAAGGGCTTCTTTGGATCACATTGAGTCCTACGCTGATAAAGGAAATTTCATCCGTTCAAAACGTGAAAGAAGCTTTCTAAGAAACTTCTTTCTGATCTGTGAGTTCATCTCACAGACTTATAACTTACACTTCAAGAGGCAGTTTGCTAACACTCTTTTCGTGGAATCTGCCAAGTGATATTTGGGAGCCCATAGGGGCCCTTGGTGAAAAAGGAAATATCCTAACATAATAACTACAGAGAAACTTTCTGAGAGATTGCTTTCTGATGTGTGACTTCATCACACAGAGTTCCACCCTTCCCTTCTTGGATCAGTTTGCTAACACTGTTGTCGTGGATTCTGCAAAGGTATATTTGGGAGCACATTGAGGGCTATTTTGAAAAAGGAAATATCCTCACATAATAACTAAATAGAAGTTTTCTGAGAAACTGAGAAACTGCATTGCCATGTGTGAATGCAACTCCCGGAGTAACACGCTTCTCTTCAGTGATCAGTTTGTTAGCACAGTTTTCTGGAAATATGCAATTAGATACTTCATAGCGCATTGATCCTTACGGTAACAAAGGAAATATCCACATGAAAACCAGAAAGAAGCTTTCTTAGAAACTTCTTGGTGATGTGTGAATTCATCTCACAGAGTTATCCTTATGTTTCGTGGAGCAGGCCATTAACACTGTCATTGAGGAATTAGAGAAGGGCTTCCTTCGATTGCATTGAGGCCTAGGCTGATAAAGGAAATTTCATCCGTTCAAAACGTGAAAGAAGCTTAGTGAGAAACATCTTTCTGATCTGTGAGTTCATCTCACAGACTTATAACTTAGACTTCAGGAAGCAGATTGCTAACACTCTTTTCGTGGAATCTGGAAAGTGATATTTGGAAGCCCATAGGGGCCCATGGTGAAAAAGGAAATATCCTCACGTAATAACTACAGAGAAACTTTCTGATAGATTGCTTTCTGATGTGTGACGTCATCACACAGAGTTCCACCCTTCCCTACTTGGAACCGTTTGCTAACACTGTTGTCTTGGATTCTGCAAAGGTATATTTGGGAGCACATTGAGGACTATGGTGAAAAAGGAAATATCCTCACATAATAACTAAAGAGAAGCTTTCTGAGAAACTGCATTGCCATGTGTGAATGCAACTCACAGAGTTACATGTTTCTCTTCAGTGATCAGTTAATTAGTACACTTTTCTGGAATCTGCAATTAGATACGTCATAGCGCAAGGAACCTTACGGTGAGAAAGGAAATATCACAGATGAAAACTAGAAGAAGCTTTCTTAGAAACTTCTTGGTGATGTGTGAATTCATCTCACAGAATTACCCTTATGTTTCGTGGAGCAGTCCATTAACAATGTCCTTGAGAAACCTGAGAAGGGCTTCCTTGGATCATTTTGAGGCCTACGCTGATAAAGGAAATTTCATCCATTCAAAAACATGAAAGAAGCTTTCTGAGAAACTTCTTTCTGATCTGTGTGTTCATCTCACAGACTTATAACTTAGACTTCAGGAAGCAGTTTGCTAACACTCTTTTCGGGGAATCTGGAAAGTGATATTTGGGAGCCCCTAGGGGCCCATGGTGAAAAAGGAAATATCCTCACATAATAACTACAGAGAAACTTTCTGAGAGATTGCTTTCTGATGTGTTACTTCAGGACACACAGTTCCACCCTTCCCTTCTTGGAACCGTTTGCTAACACTGTTGTCGTGGATTCTGCAAAGGTATATTTGGGAGCACATTGAGGACGATGGTGAAAAAGAAAATATCCTCACATAATAACTAAAGAGAAGCTTTCTGAGAAACTGCATTGCCATGTGTGAATGCAACTCACAGAGTTACACGTTCTCTTCAGTGATCAGTTTGTTAGCACAGTTCTCTGGAAATCTGAAATTAGATACTCATAGCGCAATGAAGCCTAAAGTGACAAAGGAAATATCTTCAGATGAAAACTAGAAAGAAGCTTTCTTGGAGACTTCTTGGTGATGTGTGAATTCATCTCACTGAGTTACACTTATGTTTCGTGGAGCAATCCATTAACACTGTCTTGAGGAACCTGAGAAGGGATTCTTTGGATCACATTGAAGCCTACACTAATAAGAAAATTTCATCCGTTCAAAACGTGAAAGAAGCTTTCTGAGAAACTTCTTTCTGATCTGTGTGTTCAACTCACAGACTTATAACTTAGACTTCAGGAAGCACTTTGTTAACACTCTTTTCGTGGTATCTGGAAAGTGATATTTGGGAGCCCATAGGGGCCCATGTTGAAAAAGGAAATATCCTCACATAATAACTACAGAGAAACTTTCTGAGAGATTGGTTTCTGATGTGTACTTCATCACACAGAGATCCACCCTTCCCTTCTTGGAACCGTTTGCTAACACTGTTGTCGTGGATTCTGCAAAGGTATATTTGGGAGCACATTGAGGGCTATGGTGAAAAAGGAAATATCCTCACATAATAACTAAAGAGAAGCTTTCTGAGAAACTGCATTGCCATGTGTGAATGCAACTCACAGAGTTACACGTATCTCTTCAGTGATCAGTTTGTTAACACAGTTTTCTGGAAATCTGCAATTAGAGACTTCATAGCGCAATGAACCTACAGTGACAAAGGAAATATCCACAGTTGAAAACTAGAAAGAAGCTTTCTTAGACACTTCTTGGTGATGTGTGAATTCATCTCACAGAGTTTCACTTATGTTTCGTGGAGCAGTCCATTAATACTGTCTTTGAGGAACCTGAGAAGGGCTTCCTTGGATCGCATTGAGGCCTACGCTGATAAAGGAAATTTCATCCATTCAAAACGTGAAAGAAGCTTTCTGAGAAACTTCTTGGTGATGTGTGAATTCATCTCACAGCGTTACACTTATGTTTCGTGGAGCAGTCCATTAACACTGTCTTTGAGGAAACTGAGAATGGCTTCCTTGGATCGCTTTGAGGCCTACGCTGATACAGAAAATTTCATCCGTTCAAAACGTGAAAGAAGCTTTCTGAGAAACTTCTTTCTGATCTGTGAGTTCATCTCACAGACTTATAACTTAGACTTTAGGAAGGAGTTTGCTAACACACTTTTGTGGTTTCTGCAACGTGATATTTGGGAGCCCATAGGGCCCATGGTGAGAAAGGGAAATATCCTCACATAATAACTATGGAGAAACTTTCTCAAGCATTGCTTTCTGATGTGTTACTTCATCACACAGAGTTCCACCCGTCCCTTCTGGAAACAGTTTGCTAACACTGTTGTCGTGGATTCTGCAAAGGTATATTTGGGAGCACATGAGGGCTATGGTGAAAAAGAAAATATCCTCCCATAATAACTAAGAGAAGCTTTCTGAGAACCTGCATTGCCATGTGTTGAATGCAACTCACACAGTTTACACGTTTCTCTTCAGTGATCAGTTTTGTTAGCCCAGTTGTCTGGAAATCTGCAATAGATACTTCATAGCGCAATGAACCTTACGGTGACAAAGGAAATTATCCACAGATGAAAACCAGAATAAAGCTTTCTTCGAAACTTCTTGGTAATGTGTGAATTCATCTCACAGCGTTACACTTATGTTTCGTGGAGCAGTCCATTAACACTGTCTTTGAGGAACCTGAGAAGGGCTTCATTGGATTGCATTGAGGCCTACGCTGATAAAGGAAATTTCATCCGTTCAAAACGTGAAAGGAGCTTTCTGAGAACTTCTTTCTGATCTGTAAGTTCATCTCACAGACTTATAACTTAGACTTCAGGAAGCAGTTTGCTAACACACTTTTCGTGGAATCTGGAAGGTGATATTTGGGAGACCATATTGGCCCACGGTGAAAAGGAAATATCTTCACATAATAACTACAGAGAAACTTTCAGAGAGACTGCTTTCTGATGTGTTACTTCATCACACAGAGTTCCACCCTTCCCTTCTTGGAACCGTTTGCCAACACTGTTGTCGTGCATTCTCCAAAGGTATATTTGGGAGCACTTTGAAGGCTACGGTGGAAAAGGAAATATCCTCACATCATAACTAAGGAGAAGCTTTCTGAGAAACTGCTTTGCCATGTGTGAATGCAACTCACAGAGTTACACGTTTCTCTTCAGTGATCAGTTTGTTAGCACAGTTTTCTGGAAATCTGCAATTAGATACTTCATCGCGCAATGAAACTTACGGTGACAAAGGAAATATCCAGAGATGAACACGAGAAAGAAGCTTTCTTAGAAAATTCTTGGTGATGTGTGAATTCATCTCACAGAGTAAACACTTATGTTTCGTGGAGTAGTCAATTAACACTGTCTTTGAGGAACCTGAGAAGGGCTTCTTTGGATCACATTGAGGCCTACGCTGATAAAGAAAATTTCATCCGTTCTAAACGTGAAAGAAGCTTTCTGAGAAGAACTTCTTTCTGATCTGTGAGTTCATCTCATAGACGTATAACTTAGCCTTCAGGAAGCAGTTTGCTACACTCTTTCGTGGAATCTGGAAAGTGATATTTGGGGAGCCCTTAGGGGCCCATGGTGAAAAAGGAATATCGTCACATAATAACTATGTAGAAACTTCTCAGAGATTGCTTTCTGATGTCTTACTTCATCACACAGAGTTCCACCCTTCCCTTCTTGGAACCGTTTTGCTAACACTGTTGTCGTGGATTCTGCAAAGGAATATTTCGGAGCACATTGAGGGCTATGGTGAAAAAGGAAATATCCTCACATCATAAACTGAAGAGAAGCTTTCTGAGAAACTGCATGGCCATGTGTGAATGCACTCACAGAGTTACACGTTTCTCTTCAGTGATCAGTTTGTTAGCACAGGTTTTCTGGAAATCTGCAATTAGATACTTCATCGCGCAATGAACATTACAGTGAGAAAGGAAATATCCACAGATGAAAACTAGAAAGAAGCTTTTTAGAAACTTCTTGGTGATGTGTGAATTCATCTCACCAGAGTTACACTTATGTTTCGTATAGCAGTCCATTAACACTGTCTTTGAGGAAGCTGAGAAGGGCTTCTTTGGATCACATTGAGGCCTATGCTGATAAAGGAAATTTCATCCGTTCAAAACGTGAAAGAAGTTTTCTGAGAAACTACTTTCTGCTCTTTGCGTTCATCTCACAGACTTATAACATATACTTCAGGAAGCAGTTTGCTAACACTCTTTTCGTGGAATCTGCAAAGTGATATTTGGGAGCACATAGGGGTCCATAGTGTAAAAGGAAATATACTCACTTAATACCTACCGAGAAACTTTCTGAGAGACTGCTTTCTGATGTGTTACTTCATCACACAGAGTTCCACCCTTCCCTTCTTGGAACAGTTTGCTAACACTGTTGTCGTGGATTCTGCAAGGTATATTTGGGAGCACATTGAGGGCTACGGTGAAAAAAGGAATATCCTCACATAATAACTAAAGAGAAGCTTTCTGAGAAACTGCATTGCCATGTGTGAATGCAACTCACAGAGTTACACGTTTCTCTTCAGTTATCAGTTTGTTAGCACAGCTTTCTGTAAATCTGCAGTTAGATACTTCATAGCGCAATGAACATTGCAGTGAGAAAGGATATATCCACAGATGAAAACTAGAAACAAGCTTTCTAAGAACGTTTTTGGTGATGTGTGAATTCATCTCACAGAGTTGCACTTATGTTTCGTGGAGCAGTCCATTAACACTGTCTTTGAGGAAACTGAGAAGGGCTTCCTTGGATCACATTGAGGCCTACGCTGATAAAGGAAATTTCATCCCTTCAAACGAGGAAAGAAGCCTTCTGAGAAACTTCTTTCTGATCTGTGAGTTCATCTCACAGACTTATAACTTAGACTTCAGGAAGCAGTTTGCTAACACTCTTTTTCGTGGAATCTGGAAAGTGATATTTGTGAGCCCAAAGGGGCCCATGGTGAAAATGGAAATATCTTCACATAATAACTATGGAGAACTTTCTCAGAGATTGCTTTCTGATGTGTTACTTCATCACACAGAGTTCCACCCTTCCCTTCTTGGAACTATTTGCTACCACTGTTCTCGGGGATTCTGCAAAGGTATATTTCGGAGCACATGGAGGGCTATGGTGAAAAAGGAAATATCCTCACATAATAACTAAAGAGAAGCTTTCTGAGAAACTGCATTGCCATGTGTGAATACAACTCACAGAGTTACACGTTTCTCTTCAGTGATCAGTTTGTTAGCACAGTTTTCTGGAAATCTGCAATTAGATACTTCATAGCGCTATGAAACTTATGGTGACAAAGGAAATATCCACAGATGAAAACTACAAGAAGCTTTCTTAGAAACTTCTTGGTGATGAGTGAATTCATCTCACAGAGTTACACTTATGTTTCGTGGAGCAGTCCATTAACCACTGTCTTTGAGGAACCTGAGAAGGGCTTCCTTGGATCGCTTTGAGGCCTATGCTGATAAAGGAAAATTCATCCGTTCAAAACGTGAAAGAAGCTTTCTTAGAAACTTCTTTCTGATCTGTGTGTTCATCTCACACACTTATAACTTAGAATTCAGGAAGGAGTTTGCTAACACTCTCTTCGTGGAATCTGCAAAGTGATATTTGGGAGCCCATAGGGGCCCAGGGTGATAACGGAATTATCCTCACATAATAACTACGGAGAAACTTCTGATAGATTGCTTTCTGATGTGTTACTTCATCATACAGAGTTCCACACTTCCCTTCTTGGACAGTTTTGCTAACACTGTTGTCGTGGATTCTGCAAAGGTATATTTGGAGCACATTGAGGGCTATGGTGAAAAAGGAAATATCCTCACATAATAACTAAAGAGAAGCTTTCTGAGAAACTGCATTGCCATGTGTGAATACAACTCACAGAGTTACACGTTTCTCTTCAGTGACCAGTGTGTTACCCACAGTTTTCTGGAAATCTGCAATTAGATACTTCATAGCGCAATGAACCTTAAGGTGACAAACGAAATATCCACAGATGAAAACTAGAAAGAAGCTTTCTAGAAACTTCTTGGTGATGTGTGAATTCATGTCACAGAGTTACACTTATCTTTCTTGGAGCAAGTCTATTAACACTGTCTTTGAGGAACCTGAGAAGGGCTTCCTTGGATCGCTTTTGAGGCCTACGCTGATAAAGGAAATTTCATCCATTCAAAACGTGAAAGAAGCTTTCTGAGAATCTTCTTTCTGATCTGTGAGTTCATCTCACAGACTGATAACTTAGACTTCTGGAAGCATTTTGCTAACACTCTTTTCGTGGAATCTGCAAAGTGATATTTCGGAGCCGATAGGGGCCCATGGTGAAAAGGAAATATACTCACATAATAACTACAGGGAAACTTTCTGAGAGATTGCATTCTGATGTGTTACTTCATCACACAGAGTTTCACACTTCCCTTTCTCGGACAGGTTTGCTAACACTGTTGTCGTGGATTCTGCAAAGGTATATTTGGGAGCAGATTGAGGGCTATTGGTGAAAAAGGAAATATCCTCACATAATAACTAAGGAGAAGCCTTCTGAGAAACTGCATTGCAATGTGTGAATGCAACTCACAGAGTTACACGTTTCTCTTCAGTGATCAGTTTGGTAGCACAGTTTTCTGGAAATCGGCAATTAGATACCTCATAGCGCAATGAACCTTACGGTGACAAGGAAATATCCACAAATGAAAACTAGAAAGAAGCTTTCTTAGAAACTTCTTGGTAATGTGTGAATTCATCTCACAGAGTTACACTTATGTTCCATGGAGCAGTCCATTAACACTGTCTTTGAGGACCTGAGAAGGGCTTCTTTGGATCACATTGAGGCCTACGCTGATACAGGAAAATTTCATCCGTTCAACGTGAAAGAAGCTTTCTGAGAAACTTCTTTCCGATCTGTGTGTTCATCTCACACACTTATAACTTAGAATTCAGGAAGGAGTTTGCTAACACTCTTTCGTTGAATCTGCAAAGTGATATTTCGGAGCACATAGGGGCCCAGGTGATAAAGGAATTATCCTCACATAATAACAATGGAGAAACTTTCTGATAGATTGCTTCTGATGTGTTACTTCATCACACAGAGTTCCACACTTCCCTTCTTGAAACCGTTTGCTAACACTGTTGTCGTGGATTCTGCAAAGGTATATTTGGGAGCACATTGAGGGCTATGGTGAAAAAGGAAATATCCTCACATAATAACTAAAGAGAAGCTTTCTGAGAAACTGCATTGCCATGTGTGAATACAACTCACAGAGTTACACGTTCTCTCTTCAGTGACCAGTTTGTTAGCACAGTTTCTGGAAATCTGCAATTAGATACTTCATAGCGCAATGAACCTTCAGGTGACAAAGGAAATATCCACAGATGAAAACTACAAAGAAGCTTTCTTAGAAACTTCTTGGTGATGTGTGAATTCATCTCACAGAGTTACACTTATCTTTCGTGGAGCAGTCCATTAACACTCTCTTTGAGGAACCTGAGACGGGCTTCCT
Organism: Rhinopithecus roxellana; assembly: GCF_007565055.1. NCBI lineage: Eukaryota > Metazoa > Chordata > Mammalia > Primates > Cercopithecidae > Rhinopithecus > Rhinopithecus roxellana. The sequence continues at coordinate 19,784,140 of NC_044569.1, forward strand.
TGGAACGCTTTGAGGCCTACGCTGATAAAGGAAATTTCATCCCATTCAAAACGTGAAAGAAGCTTTCTGAGAATCTTCTTTCTGATCTGTGAGTTCATCTCACAGACTTATAACTTAGACTTCTGGAAGCATTTTGCTAACACTCTTTTCGTGAATCTGCAAAGTGATATTTCGGAGCCCATAGGGGCCCATGGTGAAAAAGGAAATATCCTCACATATAACTACAGAGAAACTTTCTGAGAGATTGCTTCTGATGTGTTACTTCATCACACAGAGATCCACACTTCCCTTCTTGGGACAGTTTGCTACACTGTTTGTTGTGGATTCTGCAAAGGTATATTTGGGAGCAGATTGAGGCTATGGTGAAAAAGGAAATATCCTCACATAATAACTAAGGAGAAGCCTTCTGAGAAACTGCATTGCCATGTTTGAATGCAACTCACAGAGTTACACGTTTCTCTTCAGTGATCAGTTTGTTAGGCACAGTTTTCTGGAAATCTGTGATTAGAAACTTCATAGCGCAATGAACCTTACGGTGAAAAGGAAATATCCACAGATGAAAACTACAAAGAAGCTTCTTAGAAACTTCCTGGTGATGTGTGAATTCATCACACAGAGTTACACTTATGTTCGTGGAGCAGTCAATTAAACACTGTCTTTGAGGAACCTGAGAAGGGCTTCCTTGGATCACATTGAGGCCTACGCTGATAAAGGAAATTTCATCCGTTCAAAACGAGAAAGAAGCCTTCTGAGAAACTTCTTTCTGATCTGTGAGTTCATCTCACAGACTTATAACTTAGACTTCAGGAAGCAGTTTGCTAACACTCTTTTCATGGAATCTGGAAGTGTATTTGTGAGCCCAAGGGGCCATGGTGATAATGGAAATATCTTCACATAATAACTATGGAGAAACTTTCTCAGAGATGCTTTCTGATGTGTTACTTCATCACACAGAGTTCCACCCTTCCCTTCTTGGAACCATTTGCTACCACTGTTCTCGGGGATTCTGCAAAGGTATATTTCAGAGCACAATGGAGGGCTATGGTGAAAAGGAAATATCCTCACATAATAACTAAAGAGAAGCTTTCTGAGAAACTGCATTGCCATGTGTGAATACAACTTCACAGAGTTACACGTTTCTCTTCAGTGATCAGTTGTTAGCACAGTTTTCTGGAAATCTGCAAGTATATACTTCATAGCGCTATGAAACTGACGGGTGACAAAGGATATATCCACAGATGAAAACTACAAAGAAGCTTTCTTAGAAACTTCTTGGTGATGAGTGAATTCATCTCACAGAGTTACACTTATGTTTCGTGGAGCAGTCCATTAACACTGTCTTTGAGTAACCTGAGAAGGGCTTCGTTGGATCGCTTTGAGGCCTATTGCTGATAAAGGAAATTTCACATCCGTTCAAAACGTGAAAGAAGCTTTCTTAGAAACTTCTTCAGATCTGTGTGTTCATCTCACACACTTATAACTTAGAATTCAGGAAGAGTTTTGCTAACACTCTCTTCGTGGAATCTGCAAGTGATATTTGGGAGCCCATAGGGGCTCAGGGTGGTAACGGAAGTAATCCTCACATAATAACTATGGAGAAACTTCTGATAGAGTGCTTTCTGATGTGTTACTTCATCATACGGAGTTCCACACTTCCCTTCTTGAATAGGTTTGCTAACACTGTTGTCGTGGATTCTGCAAAGGTATATTTGGGAGCACATTGAGGGCTATGGTGAAAAAGGAAATATCCTCACATAATAACTAAAGAGAAGCTTTCTGAGAAACTGCATTGCCATGTGTGAATGCAACTCACAGAGTTACACGTTTCTCTTCTGTGATCAGTTTGTTAGCACAGTTTTTCTGGAAATCTGCAATTAGATACTTCAGAGCGCAATGAACCTTACGGTGACAAAGGAATATCCACAGATGAGAACGTGAAAGAAGCTTTTGTAGAAAGTTCTTGTTGATGTGTGAATTCATCTCACAGAGTTACACTTATGTTTCGTAGTGCAGTCCATTAACACTGTCTTTGAGGAACCTGAGAAGGGCTTCCTTGGATCGCCTTGAGGCCTACTGTAAAAAAGGAAATTTCATCCGTTCTAAAAGTGAAAGAAGCTCTCTGAGAAACTTCTTTCTGATCTGTGAGTTCATCTCACAGACTTATAACTTAGACTTCAGGAAGCAGTTTGCTAACACTCTTTTCTTGAATCTGCAAAGTGATATTTGGGAGCCTATAGGGGCCCATGGTGAAAAAGGAATTATCCTCACATAATAACTATGGAGAAACTTTCTGAGAGATTGTTTCTGATGTGTTACTTCACACAGAGTTCCACCCTTCCTTTCTTGGAACAGTTTGCTAACAGTGTTGTCGTGGATTCTACAAAGGTATATTTGGGAGCACATTGAGGGCTATGCTGAAAAAGGAAATATCCTCACATAATAACTAAAGAGAAGCTTTCTGAGAAACTGCATTGCCATGTGTGAATGCAACTCAAAGAGTTACACGTTTCTCTTCAGTGATCAGTTTGTTAGCACAGTTTTCTGGAAATCTGCAATTAGATACTTCATAGCGTAATGAACCTTAAGGTGTCAAAGGAAATATCCACAGATGAAAACCAGAAAGAAGCTTTCTTAGAAACTTCTTGGGGATGTGTGAATTCATCTCACAGAGTTACACTTATTTTCGTATAGCAGGCCATTAACACTGTCTTTGAGGAACCTGAGAAGGGCTTCTATGGATCACATTCATTCCTACGTTGATAAAGGAAATTTCATCCGTTCAAAACGTGAAAGAAACTTCTGAGAAACTTCTTTCTGATCTCTGAGTTCATCTCATAGAGTTATAATATAGACTTCAGGAAGCAGTTTGCTAACACTCTTTTCGTGGAATCTGCAAAGTTATATTTTGGAGCCCTTAGGGGCCCATGGTGAAAAAGGAAATATCCTCACATAATAACTATGGAGAAACTTTCTGAGAGATTGCTTTCTGATGTGTTACTTCATCACACAGAGTACCACCCGTCCCTTCATGGAACAGTTTGCTAACACTGTTGTCGTGGATTCTGCAAAGGTATATTTGGGAGCACATTGAGGGCTATGGTGAAAACGGAAATACACTCACATAATAACTAAAGAGAAGATTTCGAAGAAACTGCATTGCCATGTGCGAATGCAACTCACAGAGTTACACGTTTCTCTTCAGTGATCAGTTTGTTAGCACAGTTTTCTGGAAATCTGCAATTAGATACTTCATAGCGCAATGAACCTTACGGTGACAAAGGAAATATCCACCGATGAAAACCAGAAAGAAGCATTCTTAGAAACTTCTTGGTTGTGTGAATTCATCTCACAGAGTTACTCTTATGTTTCGTACAGCAGTACACTAACTCTGTCTTTGAGGAACCTGAGAAGGGCTTCTTTGGATCACATTGAGGCCTACGCTGATAAAGGAAATTTCATCCGTTGAAAACGTGAAAGAAGCCTTCTGAGAAACTTCTTTCTGCTCTGTGTG
>NC_044569.1:19787750-19837665 GCF_007565055.1 Rhinopithecus roxellana
GCATTCACACATGGCAATGCAGTTTCTCACAAGCTTCTCTTTAGTTATTATGTGAGGATAATTCCTTTATCACCATGGGCCCCAATAGGCTCCCAAATATCACTTTGCAGATTCCAAGAAAAGAGTGTTAGCAAACTGCTTCTTGAGGCAGAGGTTGTAACTCTGTGAGATGAACTCACAGATCGAAAGAAGTTTTCAGAAAGCTTCTTTCACGTTTGAACGGATGAAATTTCCTTTATCAGCGTAGGCCTCAATGTGATCCAAAGAAGCCCTTCTCAGTTTCCCCAAAGACAGGTTAATGGACTGCTCCACGAAACATAAGTGTAATCTGTGAGATGAATTCACACATCACCAAGAAGTTCTAAGAAAGCTTCTTTCTAGTTTTCATCTGTGGAATTTCCTTTGTCACTGTAATGTTCATTGCGCTATGAAGTATCTAATTGCAGATTTCCAAAACTGTGCTAACAAACTGATCACTGAAGAGAAACGTGTAACTCTGTGAGTTGCATTCACACAGGCAATGCAGTTTCTCAGAAAGCTTCTCTTTATTTATTATGTGAGGAATTTCCTTTATCCCCATGGGCCCCATAGGCTCCCAATTATCACTTTGCAGATTCCCAAAAGCGTGTTAGCAAACTGCTTCTTGAGGCAGAGGTTGTAACTCTGTGAGATGAACTCACAGATCAGAAAGAAGTTTCTCAGAAAGCTTCTTTCACGTTTTGAACGGATGAAATTTCCTTTATCAGCGTAGGCCTCAATGTGATCCAAAGAAGCCCTTCTCAGATTCCCCAAGACAGTGTTAATGGACTGCTCCACGAAACATAAGTGTAACTCTGTGAGATGAATTCACACATCACCAAGAAGTTTCTAAGAAAGCTTCTTTCTAGTTTTCATCTGTGGAATTTCCTTTGTCACTGTAATGTTCATTGCGCTGTGAAGTATCTAATTGCAGATTTCCAGAAAACTGTGCTAACAAACTGATCATGAAGAGAAACGTGTAACTCTGTGAGTTGCATTCACACATGGCATGCAGTTTCTCACAAAGCTTCTCTTAGTTATTATGTGAGGATATTCCTTATCACCATGGGCCTCAATAGGCTCCCAAATATCACTTTGCAGATTCCACAAAAAAGTGTTAGCAAACTGCTTCTTAGGCAGAGGTTGTAAACTCTGTGAGATGAACTCACAGATCAGAAAGAAGTTTCTCAGAAAGCTTCTTTCACGTTTTGAACGGATGAAATTTCCTTTATCAGCGTAGGCCTCAATGTGATCCAAAGAAGCCCTTCTCAGTTTCCCCAAAGACAGTGTTAATGGACTGCTCCACGAAACATAAGTGTAACTCTGTGAGATGAATTCACACATCACCAAGAAGTTTCTAAGAAAGCTTCTTCTAGTTTTCATCTGTGGAAATTTCCTTTGTCACTGTAATGTTCATTGCGCTATGAAGTATCTAATTGCAGATTTCCAGAAAACTGTGCTAACAAACTGATCACTGAAGAGAAACGTGTAACTCTGTGAGTTGCATTCACACATGGCAATGCAGTTTCTCAGAAAGCTTCTCTTTAGTTATTATGTGAGGAATTCCTTTATCACCATGGGCCTCAATAGGCTCCCAAATATCACTTTGCAGATTCCACCAAAAAAGTGTTAGCAAACTGCTTCTTAAGGCAGAGGTTGTAACTCTGTGAGATGAACTCACAGATCAGAAAGAAGTTTCTCAGAAAGCTTCTTTCACGTTTTGAACGGATGACATTCCTTTATCAGCGTAGGCCTCAATGTGATCCAAAGAAGCCCTTCTCAGTTTCCCAAAGACAGTGTTAATGGACTGCTCCACGAAACATAAGTGTAACTCTGTGAGATGAATTCACACATCACCAAGAAGTTTCTAAGAAAGCTTCTTTCTAGTTTTCATCTGTGGAATTTCCTTTGTCACTGTAATGTTCATTGCGCTATGAAGTATCTAATTGCAGATTTCCAGAAAACTGTGCTAACAAACTGATCACTGAAGAGAAACGTGTAACTCTGTGAGTTGCATTCACACATGGCAATGCAGTTTCTCAGAAAGCTTCTCTTTAGTTATTATGTGAGGATAATTCCTTTATCACCATGGGCCCCAATAGGCTCCCAAATATCTTTGCAGATTCACGAACAGAGTGTTAGCCACTGCTTCTTTGGCAGAGGTTGGTAACTCTGTGAGATGAACTCACAGATCAGAAAGAAGTTTCTCAGAAAGCTTCTTTCTCATTTTATGGAAGATGTTTCCATTGCCCCATTGTTTTCAAAGGGATCGGGAATATCTGTTCTCAGATTCCACAAATAGGGCTAGGCCACGGCCCCACGAAATACAGCTGCAACTTAGTGAGTTGAATTCACACATCACAAAGCGGTTTCTCAGAAAGCTTCCCACTTTAGTAGACGAGGTTATTTGTGGTCTTGGAGCGCCACCGTGTGTCCTATTGCAGATTCTGCGAAAACTCTGCTACAAGTTTCTCAGTGGAAACAATGATGGACATCTGTGGGCTGAATTCACCCACAACAAAGAAGTTTCTGAAGGCTTCTCTGCAGGTTTCTCTGAGGATAGTTCCTTATTCAGCATGCGATTCAACGATATCCAAGACATCACATCTGAGATTCCTCAAAATGAGTGCTAGGAAACTCCCCCGAGAAAGGGTGATAGAACACTGTGAAATGAATTCACATATCACAAAGCAGTTTCAGAAAGCTTGGTTCCGCTTTCTCTTGGAGTATATTAGTTTTCTCCTTCTATTCTTCAAAGCTATCTGAAATATCACTTCTCGGAATCCACGGAAACAGTCCTAAGAAACGCCCAAAAAACACTGGCGTAACTCTGTGAGTTGCATTCACACATGCAATGCAGTTTCTCACAAAGCTTCTCTTAGTTATTATGTGAGGATAATTCCTTTATCACCATGGGCCCCAATAGGCTCCCAATATCACTTTGCAGATTCCACCAAAAAGTGTTAGCAAACTGCTTCTTGAGGCAGAGGTTGTAACTCTGTGAGATGAACTCACAGATCAGAAAGAAGTTTCTCAGAAAGCTTCTTTCACGTTTTGAACGGATGAAATTTCCTTTATCAGCGTAGGCCTCAATGTGATCCAAAGAAGCCCTTCTCAGTTTCCCCAAGACAGTGTTAATGGACTGCTCCACGAAACATAAGTGTAACTCTGTGAGATGAATTCACACATCACCAAGAAGTTTCTAAGAAAGCTTCTTTCTAGTTTTCATCTGTGGAAATTTCCTTTGTCACTGTAATGTTCATTGCGCTATGAAGTATCTAATTGCAGATTTCCAGAAAACTGTGCTAACAAACTGATCACTGAAGAGAAACGTGTAACTCTGTGAGTTGCATTCACACATGGCAATGCAGTTTCTCAGAAAGCTTCTCTTTAGTTATTATGTGAGGATATTCCTTTATCACCATGGGCCCCAATAGGCTCCCAAATATCACTTTGCAGATTCCACAAAAGTGTTAGCAAACTGCTTCTTGAGGCAGAGGTTGTAACTCTGTGAGATGAACTCACAGATCAGAAAGAAGTTTCTCAGAAAGCTTCTTTCACGTTTTGAACGGATGAAATTTCCTTTATCAGCGTAGGCCTCAATGTGATCCAAAGAAGCCCTTCTCAGATTCCCCAAAGACAGTGTTAATGGACTGCTCCACGAAACATAAGTGTAACTCTGTGAGATGAATTCACACATCACCAAGAAGTTTCTAAGAAAGCTTCTTTCTAGTTTTCATCTGTGGAAATTTCCTTTGTCACTGTAATGTTCATTGCGCTATGAAGTATCTAATTGCAGATTTCCAGAAAACTGTGCTAACAAACTGATCACTGAAGAGAAACGTGTAACTCTGTGAGTTGCATTCACACATGGCAATGCAGTTTCTCAGAAAGCTTCTCTTAGTTATTATGTGAGGATAATTCCTTTATCACCATGGGCCTCAATAGGCTCCCAAATATCACTTTGCAGATTCCAAAAAGTGTTAGCAAACTGCTTCTTAAGGCAGAGGTTGTAACTCTGTGAGATGAACTCACAGATCAGAAAGAAGTTTCTCAGAAAGCTTCTTTCACGTTTTGAACGGATGAAATTTCCTTTATCAGCGTAGGCCTCAATGTGATCCAAAGAAGCCCTTCTCAGTTTCCCCAAAGACAGTGTTAATGGACTGCTCCACGAAACATAAGTGTAACTCTGTGAGATGAATTCACACATCACCAAGAAGTTTCTAAGAAAGCTTCTTTCTAGTTTTCATCTGTGGAATTTCCTTTGTCACTGTAATGTTCATTGCGCTATGAAGTATCTAATTGCAGATTTCCAGAAAACTGTGCTAACAAACTGATCACTGAAGAGAAACGTGTAACTCTGTGAGTTGCATTCACACATGGCAATGCAGTTTCTCAGAAAGCTTCCTTAGTTATTATGTGAGGATAATTCCTTTATCACCATGGGCCTCAATAGGCTCCCAAATATCACTTTGCAGATTCCACCAAAAAGTGTTAGCAAACTGCTTCTTAAGGCAGAGGTTGTAACTCTGTGAGATGAACTCACAGATCAGAAAGAATTTCTCAGAAAGCTTCTTTCACGTTTTGAACGGATGAAATTTCCTTTATCAGCGTAGGCCTCAATGTGATCCAAAGAAGCCCTTCTCAGATTCCCCAAAGACAGTGTTAATGGACTGCTCCACGAAACATAAGTGTAACTCTGTGAGATGAATTCACACATCACCAAGAAGTTTCTAAGAAAGCTTCTTTCTAGTTTTCATCTGTGGAAATTTCCTTTGTCACTGTAATGTTCATTGCGCTATGAAGTATCTAATTGCAGATTTCCAGAAAACTGTGCTAACAAACTGATCACTGAAGAGAACGTATAACTCTGTGAGTTGCATTCACACATGGCAATGCAGTTTCTCAGAAAGCTTCTCTTTAGTTATTATGTGAGGATAATTCCTTTATCACCATGGGCCCCAATAGGCTCCCAAATATCATTTTGCAGATTACACGAACAGAGTGTTAGCCATCTGCTTCTTTGGGCAGAGAGGTGGTAACTCTGTGAGATGAACTCACAGATCAGAAAGAAGTTTCTCAGAAAGCTTCTTTCTCATTTTTATTGGAAGATGTTTCCATTGGCCCCATTGTTTTCAAAGGGATCGGGAATATCTGTTCTCAGATTCCACACAAATAGGGCTAGGCCACGGCCCCACGAAATACAGCTGCAACTTAGTGAGTTGAATTCACACATCACAAAGCGGTTTCTCAGAAAGCTTCCCACTTTAGTAAGACGAGGTTATTTGTGGTCTTGGAGCGCCACCGTGTGTCCTATTGCAGATTCTGCGAAAACTCTGCTAGCAAGTTTCTCAGTGGAAACAATGATGGACATCTGTGGGCTGAATTCACCCACAACAAAGAAGTTTCTGAGAAGGCTTCTCTGCAGGTTTCTCTGAGGATAGTTCCTTATTCAGCATGCGATTCAACGATATCCAAGACATCACATCTGAGATTCCTCAAAATGAGTGCTAGGAAACTCCCCCGAGAAAGGGTGATAGAACACTGTGAAATGAATTCACATATCACAAAGCAGTTTCGCAGAAAGCTTGGTTCCGCTTTCTCTTGGAGTATATTAGTTTTCTCCTTCTATTCTTCAAAGCTATCTGAAATATCACTTCTCGGAATCCACGGAAACAGTCCTAAGAAACGGCCCCAAAAAACACTGGCGTAACTCTGTGAGTTGCATTCACACATGGCAATGCAGTTTCTCACAAAGCTTCTCTTTAGTTATTATGTGAGGATAATTCCTTTATCACCATGGGCCCCAATAGGCTCCCAAATATCACTTTGCAGATTCCAAGAAAAGAGTGTTAGCAAACTGCTTCTTGAGGCAGAGGTTGTAACTCTGTGAGATGAACTCACAGATCAGAAAGAAGTTTCTCAGAAAGCTTCTTTCACGTTTTGAACGGATGAAATTTCCTTTATCAGCGTAGGCCTCAATGTGATCCAAAGAAGCCCTTCTCAGTTTCCCCAAAGACAGTGTTAATGGACTGCTCCACGAAACATAAGTGTAACTCTGTGAGATGAATTCACACATCACCAAGAAGTTTCTAAGAAAGCTTCTTTCTAGTTTTCATCTGTGGAAATTTCCTTTGTCACTGTAATGTTCATTGCGCTATGAAGTATCTAATTGCAGATTTCCAGAAAACTGTGCTAACAAACTGATCACTGAAGAGAAACGTGTAACTCTGTGAGTTGCATTCACACATGGCAATGCAGTTTCTCAGAAAGCTTCTCTTAGTTATTATGTGAGGATATTCCTTTATCACCATGGGCCTCAATAGGCTCCCAAATATCACTTTGCAGATTCCACCAAAAAGTGTTAGCAAACTGCTTCTTAAGGCAGAGGTTGTAACTCTGTGAGATGAACTCACAGATCAGAAAGAAGTTTCTCAGAAAGCTTCTTTCACGTTTTGAACGGATGAAATTTCCTTTATCAGCGTAGGCCTCAATGTGATCCAAAGAAGCCCTTCTCAGTTTCCCCAAAGACAGTGTTAATGGACTGCTCCACGAAACATAAGTGTAACTCTGTGAGATGAATTCACACATCACCAAGAAGTTTCTAAGAAAGCTTCTTTCTAGTTTTCATCTGTGGAATTTCCTTTGTCACTGTAATGTTCATTGCGCTGTGAAGTATCTAATTGCAGATTTCCAGAAAACTGTGCTAACAAACTGATCACTGAAGAGAAACGTGTAACTCTGTGAGTTGCATTCACACATGGCAATGCAGTTTCTCAGAAAGCTTCTCTTAGTTATTATGTGAGGATAATTCCTTTATCACCATGGGCCTCAATAGGCTCCCAAATATCACTTTGCAGATTCCACCAAAAAGTGTTAGCAAACTGCTTCTTAAGGCAGAGGTTGTAACTCTGTGAGATGAACTCACAGATCAGAAAGAAGTTTCTCAAAAGCTTCTTTCACGTTTTGAACGGATGAAATTTCCTTTATCAGCGTAGGCCTCAATGTGATCCAAAGAAGCCCTTCTCAGTTTCCCCAAAGACAGTGTTAATGGACTGCTCCACGAAACATAAGTGTAACTCTGTGAGATGAATTCACACATCACCAAGAAGTTTCTAAGAAAGCTTCTTTCTAGTTTTCATCTGTGGAATTTCCTTTGTCACTGTAATGTTCATTGCGCTATGAAGTATCTAATTGCAGATTTCCAGAAAACTGTGCTAACAAACTGATCACTGAAGAGAAACGTGTAACTCTGTGAGTTGCATTCACACATGGCAATGCAGTTTCTCAGAAAGCTTCTCCTTAGTTATTATGTGAGGATAATTCCTTTATCACCATGGGCCTCAATAGGCTCCCAAATATCACTTTGCAGATTCCACCAAAAAAGTGTTAGCAAACTGCTTCTTAAGGCAGAGGTTGTAACTCTGTGAGATGAACTCACAGATCAGAAAGAAGTTTCTCAGAAAGCTTCTTTCACGTTTTGAACGGATGAAATTTCCTTTATCAGCGTAGGCCTCAATGTGATCCAAAGAAGCCCTTCTCAGATTCCCCAAAGACAGTGTTAATGGACTGCTCCACGAAACATAAGTGTAACTCTGTGAGATGAATTCACACACCAAGAAGTTTCTAAGAAAGCTTCTTTCTAGTTTTCATCTGTGGAAATTTCCTTTGTCACTGTAATGTTCATTGCGCTATGAAGTATCTAATTGCAGATTTCCAGAAAACTGTGCTAACAAACTGATCACTGAAGAGAAACGTATAACTCTGTGAGTTGCATTCACACATGGCAATGCAGTTTCTCAGAAAGCTTCTCTTTAGTTATTATGTGAGGATAATTCCTTTATCACCATGGGCCCCAATAGGCTCCCAAATATCATTTTGCAGATTACACGAACAGAGTGTTAGCCATCTGCTTCTTTGGGCAGAGGTGGTAACTCTGTGAGATGAACTCACAGATCAGAAAGAAGTTTCTCAGAAAGCTTCTTTCTCATTTTTATTGGAAGATGTTTCCATTGGCCCCATTGTTTTCAAAGGGATCGGGAATATCTGTTCTCAGATTCCACACAAATAGGGCTAGGCCACGGCCCCACGAAATACAGCTGCAACTTAGTGAGTTGAATTCACACATCACAAAGCGGTTTCTCAGAAAGCTTCCCACTTTAGTAAGACGAGGTTATTTGTGGTCTTGGAGCGCCACCGTGTGTCCTATTGCAGATTCTGCGAAAACTCTGCTAGCAAGTTTCTCAGTGGAAACAATGATGGACATCTGTGGGCTGAATTCACCCACAAAAGAAGTTTCTGAGAAGGCTTCTCTGCAGGTTTCTCTGAGGATAGTTCCTTATTCAGCATGCGATTCAACGATATCCAAGACATCACATCTGAGATTCCTCAAATGAGTGCTAGGAAACTCCCCCGAGAAAGGGTGATAGAACACTGTGAAATGAATTCACATATCACAAAGCAGTTTCGCAGAAAGCTTGGTTCCGCTTTCTCTTGGAGTATATTAGTTTTCTCCTTCTATTCTTCAAAGCTATCTGAAATATCACTTCTCGGAATCCACGGAAACAGTCCTAAGAAACGGCCCCAAAAAACACTGGCGTAACTCTGTGAGTTGCATTCACACATGGCAATGCAGTTTCTCACAAAGCTTCTCTTTAGTTATTATGTGAGGATAATTCCTTTATCACCATGGGCCCCAATAGGCTCCCAAATATCACTTTGCAGATTCCAAGAAAAGAGTGTTAGCAAACTGCTTCTTGAGGCAGAGGTTGTAACTCTGTGAGATGAACTCACAGATCAGAAAGAAGTTTCTCAGAAAGCTTCTTTCACGTTTTGAACGGATGAAATTTCCTTTATCAGCGTAGGCCTCAATGTGATCCAAAGAAGCCCTTCTCAGTTTCCCCAAAGACAGTGTTAATGGACTGCTCCACGAAACATAAGTGTAACTCTGTGAGATGAATTCACACATCACCAAGAAGTTTCTAAGAAAGCTTCTTTCTAGTTTTCATCTGTGGAAATTTCCTTTGTCACTGTAATGTTCATTGCGCTATGAAGTATCTAATTGCAGATTTCCAGAAAACTGTGCTAACAAACTGATCACTGAAGAGAAACGTGTAACTCTGTGAGTTGCATTCACACATGGCAATGCAGTTTCTCAGAAAGCTTCTCTTAGTTATTATGTGAGGATAATTCCTTTATCACCATGGGCCCAATAGGCTCCCAAATATCACTTTGCAGATTCCAAAAGTGTTAGCAAACTGCTTCTTGAGGCAGAGGTTGTAACTCTGTGAGATGAACTCACAGATCAGAAAGAAGTTTCTCAGAAAGCTTCTTTCACGTTTTGAACGGATGAAATTTCCTTTATCAGCGTAGGCCTCAATGTGATCCAAAGAAGCCCTTCTCAGTTTCCCCAAAGACAGTGTTAATGGACTGCTCCACGAAACATAAGTGTAACTCTGTGAGATGAATTCACACATCACCAAGAAGTTTCTAAGAAAGCTTCTTTCTAGTTTTCATCTGTGGAATTTCCTTTGTCACTGTAATGTTCATTGCGCTGTGAAGTATCTAATTGCAGATTTCCAGAAAACTGTGCTAACAAACTGATCACTGAAGAGAAACGTGTAACTCTGTGAGTTGCATTCACACATGGCAATGCAGTTTCTCAAAGCTTCTCTTTAGTTATTATGTGAGGATAATTCCTTTATCACCATGGGCCTCAATAGGCTCCCAAATATCACTTTGCAGATTCCACCAAAAAGTGTTAGCAAACTGCTTCTTAAGGCAGAGGTTGTAACTCTGTGAGATGAACTCACAGATCAGAAAGAATTTCTCAAAAGCTTCTTTCACGTTTTGAACGGATGAAATTTCCTTTATCAGCGTAGGCCTCAATGTGATCCAAAGAAGCCCTTCTCAGTTTCCCCAAAGACAGTGTTAATGGACTGCTCCACGAAACATAAGTGTAACTCTGTGAGATGAATTCACACATCACCAAGAAGTTTCTAAGAAAGCTTCTTTCTAGTTTTCATCTGTGGAATTTCCTTTGTCACTGTAATGTTCATTGCGCTATGAAGTATCTAATTGCAGATTTCCAGAAAACTGTGCTAACAAACTGATCACTGAAGAGAAACGTGTAACTCTGTGAGTTGCATTCACACATGGCAATGCAGTTTCTCAGAAAGCTTTCCTTAGTTATTATGTGAGGATAATTCCTTTATCACCATGGGCCTCAATAGGCTCCCAAATATCACTTTGCAGATTCCACCAAAAAGTGTTAGCAAACTGCTTCTTAAGGCAGAGGTTGTAACTCTGTGAGATGAACTCACAGATCAGAAAGAAGTTTCTCAAAAGCTTCTTTCACGTTTTGAACGGATGAAATTTCCTTTATCAGCGTAGGCCTCAATGTGATCCAAAGAAGCCCTTCTCAGTTCCCCAAAGACAGTGTTAATGGACTGCTCCACGAAACATAAGTGTAACTCTGTGAGATGAATTCACACATCACCAAGAAGTTTCTAAGAAAGCTTCTTTCTAGTTTTCATCTGTGGAAATTTCCTTTGTCACTGTAATGTTCATTGCGCTATGAAGTATCTAATTGCAGATTTCCAGAAAACTGTGCTAACAAACTGATCACTGAAGAGAAACGTGTAACTCTGTGAGTTGCATTCACACATGGCAATGCAGTTTCTCAGAAAGCTTCTCTTTAGTTATTATGTGAGGATAATTCCTTTATCACCATGGGCCCCAATAGGCTCCCAAATATCATTTTGCAGATTACACGAACAGAGTGTTAGCCATCTGCTTCTTTGGGCAGAGGTGGTAACTCTGTGAGATGAACTCACAGATCAGAAAGAAGTTTCTCAGAAAGCTTCTTTCTCATTTTTATTGGAAGATGTTTCCATTGGCCCCATTGTTTTCAAAGGGATCGGGAATATCTGTTCTCAGATTCCACACAAATAGGGCTAGGCCACGGCCCCACGAAATACAGCTGCAACTTAGTGAGTTGAATTCACACATCACAAAGCGGTTTCTCAGAAAGCTTCCCACTTTAGTAAGACGAGGTTATTTGTGGTCTTGGAGCGCCACCGTGTGTCCTATTGCAGATTCTGCGAAAACTCTGCTAGCAAGTTTCTCAGTGGAAACAATGATGGACATCTGTGGGCTGAATTCACCCACAACAAAGAAGTTTCTGAGAAGGCTTCTCTGCAGGTTTCTCTGAGGATAGTTCCTTATTCAGCATGCGATTCAACGATATCCAAGACATCACATCTGAGATTCCTCAAAATGAGTGCTAGGAAACTCCCCCGAGAAAGGGTGATAGAACACTGTGAAATGAATTCACATATCACAAAGCAGTTTCGCAGAAAGCTTGGTTCCGCTTTCTCTTGGAGTATATTAGTTTTCTCCTTCTATTCTTCAAAGCTATCTGAAATATCACTTCTCGGAATCCACGGAAACAGTCCTAAGAAACGGCCCCAAAAAACACTGGCGTAACTCTGTGAGTTGCATTCACACATGGCAATGCAGTTTCTCACAAAGCTTCTCTTTAGTTATTATGTGAGGATAATTCCTTTATCACCATGGGCCCCAATAGGCTCCCAAATATCACTTTGCAGATTCCAAGAAAAGAGTGTTAGCAAACTGCTTCTTGAGGCAGAGGTTGTAACTCTGTGAGATGAACTCACAGATCAGAAAGAAGTTTCTCAGAAAGCTTCTTTCACGTTTTGAACGGATGAAATTTCCTTTATCAGCGTAGGCCTCAATGTGATCCAAAGAAGCCCTTCTCAGTTTCCCCAAAGACAGTGTTAATGGACTGCTCCACGAAACATAAGTGTAACTCTGTGAGATGAATTCACATCACCAAGAAGTTTCTAAGAAAGCTTCTTTCTAGTTTTCATCTGTGGAAATTTCCTTTGTCACTGTAATGTTCATTGCGCTATGAAGTATCTAATTGCAGATTTCCAGAAAACTGTGCTAACAAACTGATCACTGAAGAGAAACGTGTAACTCTGTGAGTTGCATTCACACATGGCAATGCAGTTTCTCAAAGCTTCTCCTTAGTTATTATGTGAGGATAATTCCTTTATCACCATGGGCCTCAATAGGCTCCCAAATATCACTTTGCAGATTCCACCAAAAAGTGTTAGCAAACTGCTTCTTAAGGCAGAGGTTGTAACTCTGTGAGATGAACTCACAGATCAGAAAGAAGTTTCTCAGAAAGCTTCTTTCACGTTTTGAACGGATGAAATTTCCTTTCTCAGCGTAGGCCTCAATGTGATCCAAAGAAGCCCTTCTCAGTTTCCCCAAAGACAGTGTTAATGGACTGCTCCACGAAACATAAGTGTAACTCTGTGAGATGAATTCACACATCACCAAGAAGTTTCTAAGAAAGCTTCTTTCTAGTTTTCATCTGTGGAAATTTCCTTTGTCACTGTAATGTTCATTGCGCTATGAAGTATCTAATTGCAGATTTCCAGAAAACTGTGCTAACAAACTGATCACTGAAGAGAAACGTGTAACTCTGTGAGTTGCATTCACACATGGCAATGCAGTTTCTCAGAAAGCTTCTCTTTAGTTATTATGTGAGGATATTCCTTTATCACCATGGGCCCCTCGCTCCCAATATCACTTTGCAGATTCCACAAAAGTGTTAGCAAACTGCTTCTTGAGGCAGAGGTTGTAACTCTGTGAGATGAACTCACAGATCAGAAAGAAGTTTCTCAGAAAGCTTCTTTCACGTTTTGAACGGATGAAATTTCCTTTATCAGCGTAGGCCTCAATGTGATCCAAAGAAGCCCTTCTCAGTTTCCCCAAAGACAGTGTTAATGGACTGCTCCACGAAACATAAGTGTAACTCTGTGAGATGAATTCACACATCACCAAGAAGTTTCTAAGAAAGCTTCTTTCTAGTTTTCATCTGTGGAAATTTCCTTTGTCACTGTAATGTTCATTGCGCTATGAAGTATCTAATTGCAGATTTCCAGAAAACTGTGCTAACAAACTGATCACTGAAGAGAAACGTGTAACTCTGTGAGTTGCATTCACACATGGCAATGCAGTTTCTCACAAAGCTTTCCTTAGTTATTATGTGAGGATAATTCCTTTATCACCATGGGCCTCAATAGGCTCCCAAATATCACTTTGCAGATTCCACCAAAAAGTGTTAGCAAACTGCTTCTTAAGGCAGAGGTTGTAACTCTGTGAGATGAACTCACAGATCAGAAAGAAGTTTCTCAGAAAGCTTCTTTCACGTTTTGAACGGATGAAATTTCCTTTATCAGCGTAGGCCTCAATGTGATCCAAAGAAGCCCTTCTCAGTTTCCCCAAAGACAGTGTTAATGGACTGCTCCACGAAACATAAGTGTAACTCTGTGAGATGAATTCACACATCACCAAGAAGTTTCTAAGAAAGCTTCTTTCTAGTTTTCATCTGTGGAAATTTCCTTTGTCACTGTAATGTTCATTGCGCTATGAAGTATCTAATTGCAGATTTCCAGAAAACTGTGCTAACAAACTGATCACTGAAGAGAAACGTATAACTCTGTGAGTTGCATTCACACATGGCAATGCAGTTTCTCAGAAAGCTTCTCTTTAGTTATTATGTGAGGATAATTCCTTTATCACCATGGGCCCCAATAGGCTCCCAAATATCATTTTGCAGATTACACGAACAGAGTGTTAGCCATCTGCTTCTTTGGGCAGAGGTGGTAACTCTGTGAGATGAACTCACAGATCAGAAAGAAGTTTCTCAGAAAGCTTCTTTCTCATTTTTATTGGAAGATGTTTCCATTGGCCCCATTGTTTTCAAAGGGATCGGGAATATCTGTTCTCAGATTCCACACAAATAGGGCTAGGCCACGGCCCCACGAAATACAGCTGCAACTTAGTGAGTTGAATTCACACATCACAAAGCGGTTTCTCAGAAGCTTCCACTTTAGTAAGACGAGGTTATTTGTGGTCTTGGAGCGCCACCGTGTGTCCTATTGCAGATTCTGCGAAAACTCTGCTAGCAAGTTTTCTCAGTGGAAACAATGATGGACATCTGTGGGCTGAATTCACCCACAACAAAGAAGTTTCTGAGAAGGCTTCTCTGCAGGTTTCTCTGAGGATAGTTCCTTATTCAGCATGCGATTCAACGATATCCAAGACATCACATCTGAGATTCCTCAAAATGAGTGCTAGGAACTCCCCCGAGAAAGGGTGATAGAACACTGTGAAATGAATTCACATATCACAAAGCAGTTTCGCAGAAAGCTTGGTTCCGCTTTCTCTTGGAGTATATTAGTTTTCTCCTTCTATTCTTCAAAGCTATCTGAAATATCACTTCTCGGAATCCACGGAAACAGTCCTAAGAAACGGCCCCAAAAAACACTGGCGTAACTCTGTGAGTTGCATTCACAATGGCAATGCAGTTTCTCACAAAGCTTCTCTTTAGTTATTATGTGAGGATAATTCCTTTATCACCATGGGCCCCAATAGGCTCCCAAATATCACTTTGCAGATTCCAAGAAAAGAGTGTTAGCAAACTGCTTCTTGAGGCAGAGGTTGTAACTCTGTGAGATGAACTCACAGATCAGAAAGAAGTTTCTCAGAAAGCTTCTTTCACGTTTTGAACGGATGAAATTTCCTTTATCAGCGTAGGCCTCAATGTGATCCAAAGAAGCCCTTCTCAGTTTCCCCAAAGACAGTGTTAATGGACTGCTCCACGAAACATAAGTGTAACTCTGTGAGATGAATTCACACATCACCAAGAAGTTTCTAAGAAAGCTTCTTTCTAGTTTCATCTGTGGAAATTTCCTTTGTCACTGTAATGTTCATTGCGCTATGAAGTATCTAATTGCAGATTTCCAGAAAACTGTGCTAACAAACTGATCACTGAAGAGAAACGTGTAACTCTGTGAGTTGCATTCACACAATGGCAATGCAGTTTCTCAGAAAGCTTCTCTTTAGTTATTATGTGAGGATAATTGCTTTATCACCATGGGCCCCAATACGGCTCCCAAATATCACTTTGCAGATTCCACTAAAAGCGTGTTAGCAAACTGCTTCCTGAAGGCAGAGGTTGTAACTCTGTGAGATGAACTCACAGATCAGAAAGAAGTTTCTCAGAAAGCTTCTTTCACGTTTTGAACGGATGAAATTTCCTTTATCAGCGTAGCCTCAATGTGATCCAAAGAAGCCCTTCTCAGATTCCCCAAAGACAGTGTTAATGGACTGCTCCACGAAACATAAGTGTAACTCTGTGAGATGAATTCACACATCACCAAGAAGTTTCTAAGAAAGCTTCTTTCTAGTTTTCATCTGTGGAAATTTCCTTTGTCACTGTAATGTTCATTGCGCTATGAAGTATCTAATTGCAGATTTCCGAAAACTGTGCTAACAAACTGATCACTGAAGAGAAACGTGTAACTCTGTGAGTTGCATTCACACAATGGCAATGCAGTTTCTCAGAAAGCTTCTCCTTAGTTATTATGTGAGGATAATTCCTTTATCACCATTGGGCCTCAATACGGCTCCCAAATATCACTTTGCAGATTCCACCAAAAAGGTGTTAGCAAACTGCTTCTTAAGGCAGAGGTTGTAACTCTGTGAGATGAACTCACAGATCAGAAAGAAGTTTCTCAGGAAAGCTTCTTTCACGTTTGAACGGATGATAATTTCCTTTATCAGCGTAGGCCTCAATGTGATCCCAAAGAAGCCCTTCTCAGATTCCCCAAAGACAGTGTTAATGGACTGCTCCACGAAACATAAGTGTAACTCTGTGAGATGAATTCACACATCACCAAGAAGTTTCTAAGAAAGCTTCTTTCTAGTTTTCATCTGTGGAAATTTCCTTTGTCACTGTAATGTTCATTGCGCTGTGAAGTATCTAATTGCAGATTTCCAGAAAACTGTGCTAACAAACTGATCACTGAAGAGAAACGTGTAAACTCTGTGAGTTGCATTCACAATGGCAATGCAGTTTCTCACAAAGCTTCTCCTTAGTTATTATGTGAGGATAATTCCTTTATCACCATGGGCCCTCAATAGGCTCCCAAATATCACTTTGCAGATTCCACAAAAAAGTGTTAGCAAACTGCTTCTTAAGGCAGAGGTTGTAACTCTGTGAGATGAACTCACAGATCAGAAAGAACGTTTCTCAAAAAGCTTCTTTCACGTTTTGAACGGATGAAATTTCCTTTATCAGCGTAGGCCTCAATGTGATCCAAAGAAGCCCTTCTCAGTTTCCCCAAAGACAGTGTTTAATGGACTGCTTCCACGAACCTAAGTGTAACTCTGTGAGATGAATTCACACATCACCAAGAAGTTTCTAAGAAAGAAAGTTCTTTCTAGTTTTCATCTGTGAAATTTCCTTTGTCACTGTAAAGTTCATTGCGCTATGAAGTATCTTAATTGCAGAATTTCCAGGAAAACTGTGCTAAAAACTGATCACTGAAGAGCAACGTTAACTCTGTGAGTTGCATTCACACCAAGGCAATGCAGTTTCTACAGAAGCTTATCTTAGTTTATTATGTGAGGATTTCCTTTATCACCATGGGCCTCAATAGGCTCCCAATATCACTTTGCAGATTCCACAAAAAGTGTTAGCAAACTGCTTCTAAGGCAGAGGTTGTAACTCTGTGAGATGAACTCACAGATCAGAAAGAAGTTTCTCAGAAAGCTTCTTTCACGTTTTGAACGGATGAAATTTCCTTTATCAGCGTAGGCCTCAATGTGATCCAAAGAAGCCCTTCTCAGATTCCCCAAAGACAGTGTTAATGGACTGCTCCACGAAACATAAGTGTAACTCTGTGAGATGAATTCACACATCACCAAGAAGTTTCTAAGAAAGCTTCTTTCTAGTTTTCATCTGTGGAATTTCCTTTGTCACTGTAATGTTCATTGCGCTGTGAAGTATCTAATTGCAGATTTCCAGAAAACTGTGCTAACAAACTGATCACTGAAGAGAAACGTGTAACTCTGTGAGTTGCATTCACACATGGCAATGCAGTTTCTCAGAAAGCTTCTCCTTAGTTATTATGTGAGGATAATTCCTTTATCACCATGGGCCTCAATAGGCTCCCAAATATCACTTTGCAGATTCCACCAAAAAAGTGTTAGCAAACTGCTTCTTAAGGCAGAGGTTGTAACTCTGTGAGATGAACTCACAGATCAGAAAGAACTTTCTCAAAAGCTTCTTTCACGTTTTGAACGGATGAAATTTCCTTTCTCAGCGTAGGCCTCATGTGATCCAAAGAAGCCCTTCTCAGTTTCCCAAAGACAGTGTTGTTAACTGGACTGCTCCACGAAACATAACGTGTAACTCTGTGAGATTGAATTCACACATCACCAAGAAAGTTTCTAAGAAAGCTTTCTTTCTAGTTTTCATCTGTGGAAATTCCTTTGTCACTGTAAGTTTCATTGCGCTATGAAGTATCTAATTGCAGATTCCCAGAAAAACTGTGCTAACAAACTCGATCACTGAAGAGAACACGTGTAACTCTGTGAGTTGCATTCACACATGCGCAATAGCAGTTTCTCAGAAAAGCTTTCTCCTTAGTTATTATGTGAGGATAATTCCTTTACACCATGGGCCTCAATAGGCTCCCAAATATCACTTTGCAGATTCCACCAAAAAAGTGTTAGCAAACTGACTTCTTAAGGCAGAGGTTGTAACTCTGTGAGATGAAACTCACAGATCAGAAAGAACTTTCTCAAAAGCTTCTTTCACGTTTTGAACGGATGAAATTTCCTTTATCAGCGTAGGCCTCAATGTGATCCAAAGAAGCCCTTCTCAGATTCCCCAAAGACAGTGTTAATGGACTGCTCCACGAAACATAAGTGTAACTCTGTGAGATGAATTCACACATCACCAAGAAGTTTCTAAGAAAGCTTCTTTCTAGTTTTCATCTGTGGAAATTTCCTTTGTCACTGTAATGTTCATTGCGCTATGAAGTATCTAATTGCAGATTTCCAGAAAACTGTGCTAACAAACTGATCACTGAAGAGAAACGTAACTCTGTGAGTTGCATTCAACACTGGGCAATGCCAAGTTTCTCAGAAAGCTTCTCTTTAGTTATTTATGTGAGGATAATTTCCTTATCACCATGGGCCCCCAATAGGCTCCAAATATCATTTGCAAGATTACACGACAGAGTGTTAGCCATCTGCTCTTCTTCTTTGGGCAGAGGTGGTAACTCTGTGAGATGAACTCACAGATCAGAAAGAAGTTTCTCAAAGCTTCTTTCTCATTTTATTGGAAGATGTTTTCCATTGGCCCCATTGTTTTCAAAGGGATCGGGAATATCTGTTCTCAGATTCCACACAAATAGGGCTAGGCCACGGCCCCACGAAATACAGCCTGCAACTTAGTGAGTTGAATTCACACATCACAAAGCGGTTTCTCAGAAAGCTTCCCACTTTAGTAAGACGAGGTTATTTGCTGGTCTTGGAGCGCCACCGTGTGTCCTATTGCAGATTCTGCGAAAACTCTGCTAGCAAGTTCTCAGTGGAAACAATGATGGACATCTGTGGGCTGAATTCACCCACAACAAAGAAGTTTCTGAGAAGGCTTCTCTGCAGGTTTCTCTGAGGATAGTTCCTTATTCAGCATGCGATTCAACGATATCCAAGACATCACATCTGAGATTCCTCAAAATGAGTGCTAGGAAACTCCCCCGAGAAAGGGTGATAGAACACTGTGAAATGAATTCACATATCACAAAGCAGTTTCGCAGAAAGCTTGGTTCCGCTTTCTCTTGGAGTATATTAGTTTTCTCCTTCTATTCTTCAAAGCTATCTGAAATATCCCTTCTCGGAATCCACGGAAACAGTCCTAAGAAACGGCCCCAAAAAACACTGGCGTAACTCTGTGAGTTGCATTCACACATGGCAATGCAGTTTCTCACAAAAGCTTCTCTTTAGTTATTATGTGAGGATAATTCCTTTATCACCATGGGCCCCAATAGGCTCCCAAATATCACTTTGCAGATTCCCAAGAAAAGAGTGTTAGCAAACTGCTTCTTGAGGCAGAGGTTGTAACTCTGTGAGATGAACTCACAGATCAGAAAGAAGTTTCTCAGAAAGCTTCTTTCACGTTTTGAACGGATGAAATTTCCTTTATCAGCGTAGGCCTCAATGTGATCCAAAGAAGCCCTTCTCAGATTTCCCCCAAAGACAGTGTTAATGGACTGCTCCACGAAACATAAGTGTAACTCTGTGAGATGAATTCACACATCACCAAGAAGTTTCTAAGGAAAGCTTCTTTCTAGTTTTCATCTGTGGAATTTCCTTTGTCACTGTAATGTTCATTGCGCTATGAAGTATCTAATTGCAGATTTCCAGAAAACTGTGCTAACAAACTGATCACTGAAGAGAAACGTGTAACTCTGTGAGTTGCATTCACACATGGCAATGCAGTTTCTCAGAAAGCTTCTCCTTAGTTATTATGTGAGGATAATTCCTTTATCACCATGGGCCTCAATAGGCTCCCAAATATTCACTTTGCAGATTCCACCAAAAAGTGTTAGCAAACTGCTTCTTAAGGCAGAGGTTGTAACTCTGTGAGATGAACTCACAGATCAGAAACAACTTTCTCAGAAAGCTTCTTTCACGTTTTGAACGGATGAAATTTCCTTTATCAGCGTAGGCCTCAATGTGATCCAAAGAAGCCCTTCTCAGTTTCCCCAAAGACAGTGTTAATGGACTGCTCCACGAAACATAAGTGTAACTCTGTGAGATGAATTCACACATCACCAAGAAGTTTCTAAGAAAGCTTCTTTCTAGTTTTCATCTGTGGAAATTTCCTTTGTCACTGTAATGTTCATTGCGCTATGAAGTATCTAATTGCAGATTTCCAGAAAACTGTGCTAACAAACTGATCACTGAAGAGAAACGTGTAACTCTGTGAGTTGCATTCACACATGGCAATGCAGTTTCTCAGAAAGCTTCTCCTTAGTTATTATGTGAGGATAATTCCTTTATCACCATGGGCCTCAATAGGCTCCCAAATATCACTTTGCAGATTCCACCAAAAAAGTGTTAGCAAACTGCTTCTTAAGGCAGAGGTTGTAACCTCTGTGAGATGAACTCACAGATCAGAAAGAACTTTCTCAAAAAGCTTCTTTCACGTTTTGAACGGATGAAATTTCCTTTATCAGCGTAGGCCTCAATGTGATCCAAGAAGCCCTTCTCAGATTCCCCAAAGACAGTGTTAATGGACTGCTCCACGAAACATAAGTGTAACTCTGTGAGATGAATTCACACATCACCAAGAAGTTTCTAAGAAAGCTTCTTTCTAGTTTTCATCTGTGGAAATTTCCTTTGTCACTGTAATGTTCATTGCGCTATGAAGTATCTAATTGCAGATTTCCAGAAAACTGTGCTAACAAACTGATCACTGAAGAGAAACGTATAACTCTGTGAGTTGCATTCACACATGGCAATGCAGTTTCTCAGAAAGCTTCTCTTTAGTTATTATGTGAGGATAATTCCTTTATCACCATGGGCCCCAATAGGCTCCCAAATATCATTTTGCAGATTACACGAACAGAGTGTTAGCCATCTGCTTCTTTGGGCAGAGGTGGTAACTCTGTGAGATGAACTCACAGATCAGAAAGAAGTTTCTCAGAAAGCTTCTTTCTCATTTTTTATTGGAAGATGTTTCCATTGGCCCCATTGTTTTCAAAGGGATCGGGAATATCTGTTCTCAGATTCCACACAAATAGGGCTAGGCCACGGCCCCCACGAAATACAGCTGCAACTTAGTGAGTTGAATTCACACATCACAAAGCGGTTTCTCAGAAAGCTTCCCACTTTAGTAAGACGAGGTTATTTGTGGTCTTGGAGCGCCACCGTGTGTCCTATTGCAGATTCTGCGAAAACTCTGCTAGCAAGCTTTCTCAGTGGAAACAATGATGGACATCTGTGGGCTGAATTCACCCACAACAAAGAAGTTTCTGAGAAGGCTTCTCTGCAGGTTTCTCTGAGGATAGTTCCTTATTCAGCATGCGATTCAACGATATCCAAGACATCACATCTGAGATTCCTCAAAATGAGTGCTAGGAAACTCCCCCGAGAAAGGGTGATAGAACACTGTGAAATGAATTCACATATCACAAAGCAGTTTCGCAGAAAGCTTGGTTCCGCTTTCTCTTGGAGTATATTAGTTTTCTCCTTCTATTCTTCAAAGCTATCTGAAATATCACTTCTCGGAATCCACGGAAACAGTCCTAAGAAACGGCCCCAAAAAACACTGGCGTAACTCTGTGAGTTGCATTCACAGATGGCAATGCAGTTTCTCACAAAGCTTCTCTTTAGTTATTATGTGAGGATAATTCCTTTATCACCATGGGCCCCAATAGGCTCCCAAATATCACTTTGCAGATTCCAAGAAAAGAGTGTTAGCAAACTGCTTCTTGAGGCAGAGGTTGTAACTCTGTGAGATGAACTCACAGATCAGAAAGAAGTTTCTCAGAAAGCTTCTTTCACGTTTTGAACGGATGAAATTTCCTTTATCAGCGTAGGCCTCAATGTGATCCAAAGAAGCCCTTCTCAGTTTCCCCAAAGACAGTGTTAATGGACTGCTCCACGAAACATAAGTGTAACTCTGTGAGATGAATTCACACATCACCAAGAAGTTTCTAAGAAAGCTTCTTTCTAGTTTTCATCTGTGGAAATTTCCTTTGTCACTGTAATGTTCATTGCGCTGTGAAGTATCTAATTGCAGATTTCCAGAAAACTGTGCTAACAAACTGATCACTGAAGAGCAACGTGTAACTCTGTGAGTTGCATTCACACATGGCAATGCAGTTTCTCAGAAAGTTTCTCTTTAGTTATTATGAGAGGATAATTCCTTTATCACCATGGGCCTCAATAGGCTCCCAAATATCAATTTGCAGATTCCACCAAAAAGTGTTAGCAAACTGCTTCTTAAGGCAGAGGTTGTAACTCTGTGAGATGAACTCACAGATCAGAAAGAAGTTTCTCAGAAAGCTTCTTTCACGTTTTGAACGGATGAAATTTCCTTTATCAGCGTAAGCCTCAATGTGATCCAAAGAAGCCCTTCTCAGTTTCCCCAAAGGCAGTGTTAATGGACTGCTCCACGAAACATAAGTGTAACTCTGTGAGATGAATTCACACATCACCAAGAAGTTTCTAAGAAAGCTTCTTTCTAGTTTTCATCTGTGGACATTACCTTTGTCACTGTAATGTTCATTGCGCTGTGAAGTATCTAATTGCAGATTTCCAGAAAACTGTGCTAACAAACTGATCACTGAAGAGAAACGTGTAACTCTGTGAGTTGCATTCACACATGGCAATGCAGTTTCTCACAAAGCTTCTCCTTAGTTATTATGTGAGGATATTTGCTTTATCACCATGGGCCCCAATAGGCTCCCAATTATCACTTTGCAGATTCCACGGAAAGCGTGTTAGCAAACTGCTTCTTGAGGCAGAGGTTGTAACTCTGTGAGATGAACTCACAGATCAGAAAGAAGTTTCTCAGAAAGCTTCTTTCACGTTTTGAACGGATGAAATTTCCTTTATCAGCGTAGGCCTCAATGTGATCCAAAGAAGCCCTTCTCAGATTCCCCAAAGACAGTGTTAATGGACTGCTCCACGAAACATAAGTGTAACTCTGTGAGATGAATTCACACATCACCAAGAAGTTTCTAAGAAAGCTTCTTTCTAGTTTTCATCTGTGGACATTTCCTTTGTCACTGTAATGTTCATTGCGCTGTGAAGTATCTAATTGCAGATTTCCAGAAAACTGTGCTAACAAACTGATCACTGAAGAGAAACGTGTAACTCTGTGAGTTGCATTCACACATGGCAATGCAGTTTCTCAGAAAGCTTCTCCTTAGTTATTATGTGAGGATAATTCCTTTATCACCATGGGCCTCAATAGGCTCCCAAATATCACTTTGCAGATTCCACCAAAAAAGTGTTAGCAAACTGCTTCTTAAGGCAGAGGTTGTAACTCTGTGAGATGAACTCACAGATCAGAAACAACTTTCTCAAAAAGCTTCTTTCACGTTTTGAGCGGATGAAATTTCCTTTATCAGCGTAGGCCTCAATGTGATCCAAAGAAGCCCTTCTCAGATTCCCCAAAGACAGTGTTAATGGACTGCTCCACGAAACATAAGTGTAACTCTGTGAGATGAATTCACACATCACCAAGAAGTTTCTAAGAAAGCTTCTTTCTAGTTTTCATCTGTGGAAATTTCCTTTGTCACTGTAATGTTCATTGCGCTATGAAGTATCTAATTGCAGATTTCCAGAAAACTGTGCTAACAAACTGATCACTGAAGAGAAACGTGTAACTCTGTGAGTTGCATTCACACATGGCAATGCAGTTTCTCAGAAAGCTTCTCCTTAGTTATTATGTGAGGATAATTCCTTTATCACCATGGGCCTCAATAGGCTCCCAAATATCACTTTGCAGATTCCACCAAAAAAGTGTTAGCAAACTGCTTCTTAAGGCAGAGGTTGTAACTCTGTGAGATGAACTCACAGATCAGAAAGAACTTTCTCAAAAAGCTTCTTTCACGTTTTGAACGGATGAAATTTCCTTTCTCAGCGTAGGCCTCAATGTGATCCAAAGAAGCCCTTCTCAGATTCCCCAAAGACAGTGTTAATGGACTGCTCCACGAAACATAAGTGTAACTCTGTGAGATGAATTCACACATCACCAAGAATTTTCTAAGAAAGCTTCTTTCTAGTTTTCATCTGTGGAAATTTCCTTTGTCACTGTAATGTTCATTGCGCTATGAAGTATCTAATTGCAGATTCCCAGAAAACTGTGCTAACAAACTGATCACTGAAGAGAAACGTGTAACTCTGTGAGTTGCATTCACACATGGCAATGCAGTTTCTCAGAAAGCTTCTCTTTAGTTATTATGTGAGGATATTTGCTTTATCACCATGGGCCCCAATAGGCTCCCAATTATCACTTTGCAGATTCCACGAAAAGCGTGTTAGCAAACTGCTTCTTGAGGCAGAGGTTGTAACTCTGTGAGATGAACTCACAGATCAGAAAGAAGTTTCTCAGAAAGCTTCTTTCACGTTTTGAACGGATGAAATTTCCTTTATCAGCGTAGGCCTCAATGTGATCCAAAGAAGCCCTTCTCAGATTCCCCAAAGACAGTGTTAATGGACTGCTCCACGAAACATAAGTGTAACTCTGTGAGATGAATTCACACATCACCAAGAAGTTTCTAAGAAAGCTTCTTTCTAGTTTTCATCTGTGGAAATTTCCTTTGTCACTGTAATGTTCATTGCGCTATGAAGTATCTAATTGCAGATTTCCAGAAAACTGTGCTAACAAACTGATCACTGAAGAGAAACGTATAACTCTGTGAGTTGCATTCACACATGGCAATGCAGTTTCTCAGAAAGCTTCTCTTTAGTTATTATGTGAGGATAATTCCTTTATCACCATGGGCCCCAATAGGCTCCCAAATATCATTTTGCAGATTACACGAACAGAGTGTTAGCCATCTGCTTCTTTGGGCAGAGGTGGTAACTCTGTGAGATGAACTCACAGATCAGAAAGAAGTTCTCAGAAAGCTTCTTTCTCATTTTTATTGGAAGATGTTTCCATTGGCCCCATTGTTTTCAAAGGGATCGGGAATATCTGTTCTCAGATTCCACACAAATAGGGCTAGGCCACGGCCCCACGAAATACAGCTGCAACTTAGTGAGTTGAATTCACACATCACAAAGCGGTTTCTCAGAAAGCTTCCCACTTTAGTAAGACGAGGTTATTTGTGGTCTTGGAGCGCCACCGTGTGTCCTATTGCAAATTCTGCGAAAACTCTGCTAGCAAGTTTCTCAGTGGAAACAATGATGGACATCTGTGGGCTGAATTCACCCACAACAAAGAAGTTTCTGAGAAGGCTTCTCTGCAGGTTTCTCTGAGGATAGTTCCTTATTCAGCATGCGATTCAACGATATCCAAGACATCACATGGGAGATTCCTCAAAATGAGTGCTAGGAAACTCCCCCGAGAAAGGGTGATAGAACACTGTGAAATGAATTCACATATCACAAAGCAGTTTCGCAGAAAGCTTGGTTCCGCTTTCTCTTGGAGTATATTAGTTTTCTCCTTCTATTCTTCAAAGCTATCTGAAATATCCCTTCTCGGAATCCACGGAAACAGTCCTAAGAAACGGCCCCAAAAAACACTGGCGTAACTCTGTGAGTTGCATTCACACATGGCAATGCAGTTTCTCACAAAGCTTCTCTTTAGTTATTATGTGAGGATAATTCCTTTATCACCATGGGCCCCAATAGGCTCCCAAATATCATTTTGCAGATTACACGAACAGAGTGTTAGCCATCTGCTTCTTTGGGCAGAGGTGGTAACTCTGTGAGATGAACTCACAGATCAGAAAGAAGTTTCTCAGAAAGCTTCTTTCACGTTTTGAACGGATGAAATATCCTTTATCAGCGTAGGCCTCAAAGTGATCCAAAGAAGCCCTTCTCAGTTTCCCCAAAGACAGTGTTAATGGACTGCTCCACGAAACATAAGTGTAACTCTGTGAGATGAATTCACACATCACCAAGAAGTTTCTAAGAAAGCTTCTTTCTAGTTTTCATCTGTGGAAATTTCCTTTGTCACTGTAATGTTCATTGCGCTATGAAGTATCTAATTGCAGATTTCCAGAAAACTGTGCTAACAAACTGTTCACTGAAGAGAAACGTGTAACTCTGTGAGTTGCATTCACACATGGCAATGCAGTTTCTCAGAAAGCTTCTCCTTAGTTATTATGTGAGGATAATTCCTTTATCACCATGGGCCTCAATAGGCTCCCAAATATCACTTTGCAGATTCCACCAAAAAAGTGTTAGCAAACTGCTTCTTAAGGCAGAGGTTGTAACTCTGTGAGATGAACTCACAGATCAGAAAGAAGTTTCTCAGAAAGCTTCTTTCACGCTTTGAACGGATGAAATTTCCTTTATCAGCGTAGGCCTCAATGTGATCCAAAGAAGCCCTTCTCAGTTTCCCCAAAGACAGTGTTAATGGACTGCTCCACGAAACATAAGTGTAACTCTGTGAGATGAATTCACACATCACCAAGAAGTTTCTAAGAAAGCTTCTTTCTAGTTTTCATCTGTGGAAATTTCCTTTGTCACTGTAATGTTCATTGCGCTATGAAGTATCTAATTGCAGATTTCCAGAAAACTGTGCTAACAAACTGATCACTGAAGAGAAACGTATAACTCTGTGAGTTGCATTCACACATGGCAATGCAGTTTCTCAGAAAGCTTCTCTTTAGTTATTATGTGAGGATAATTCCTTTATCACCATGGGCCCCAATAGGCTCCCAAATATCATTTTGCAGATTACACGATCAGAGTGTTAGCCATCTGCTTCTTTGGGCAGAGGTGGTAACTCTGTGAGATGAACTCACAGATCAGAAAGAAGTTTCTCAGAAAGCTTCTTTCTCATTTTTATTGGAAGATGTTTCCATTGGCCCCATTGTTTTCAAAGGGATCGGGAATATCTGTTCTCAGATTCCACACAAATAGGGCTAGGCCACGGCCCCACGAAATACAGCTGCAACTTAGTGAGTTGAATTCACACATCACAAAGCGGTTTCTCAGAAAGCTTCCCACTTTAGTAAGACGAGGTTATTTGTGGTCTTGGAGCGCCACCGTGTGTCCTATTGCAGATTCTGCGAAAACTCTGCTAGCAAGTTTCTCAGTGGAAACAATGATGGACATCTGTGGGCTGAATTCACCCACAACAAAGAAGTTTCTGAGAAGGCTTCTCTGCAGGTTTCTCTGAGGATAGTTCCTTATTCAGCATGCGATTCAACGATATCCAAGACATCACATCTGAGATTCCTCAAAATGAGTGCTAGGAAACTCCCCCGAGAAAGGGTGATAGAACACTGTGAAATGAATTCACATATCACAAAGCAGTTTCGCAGAAAGCTTGGTTCCGCTTTCTCTTGGAGTATATTAGTTTTCTCCTTCTATTCTTCAAAGCTATCTGAAATATCACTTCTCGGAATCCACGGAAACAGTCCTAAGAAACGGCCCCAAAAAACACTGGCGTAACTCTGTGAGTTGCATTCACACATGGCAATGCAGTTTCTCACAAAGCTTCTCTTTAGTTATTATGTGAGGATAATTCCTTTATCACCATGGGCCCCAATAGGCTCCCAAATATCACTTTGCAGATTCCAAGAAAAGAGTGTTAGCAAACTGCTTCTTGAGGCAGAGGTTGTAACTCTGTGAGATGAACTCACAGATCAGAAAGAAGTTTCTCAGAAAGCTTCTTTCACGTTTTGAACGGATGAAATTTCCTTTATCAGCGTAGGCCTCAATGTGATCCAAAGAAGCCCTTCTCAGTTTCCCCAAAGACAGTGTTAATGGACTGCTCCACGAAACATAAGTGTAACTCTGTGAGATGAATTCACACATCACCAAGAAGTTTCTAAGAAAGCTTCTTTCTAGTTTTCATCTGTGGAAATTTCCTTTGTCACTGTAATGTTCATTGCGCTATGAAGTATCTAATTGCAGATTTCCAGAAAACTGTGCTAACAAACTGTTCACTGAAGAGAAACGTGTAACTCTGTGAGTTGCATTCACACATGGCAATGCAGTTTCTCACAAAGCTTCTCCTTAGTTATTATGTGAGGATAATTCCTTTATCACCATGGGCCTCAATAAGCTCCCAAATATCACTTTGCAGATTCCACCAAAAAAGTGTTAGCAAACTGCTTCTTAAGGCAGAGGTTGTAACTGTGTGAGATGAACTCACAGATCAGAAAGAAGTTTCTCAGAAAGCTTCTTTCACGTTTTGAACGGATGAAATTTCCTTTCTCAGCGTAGGCCTCAATGTGATCCAAAGAAGCCCTTCTCAGTTTCCCCAAAGACAGTGTTAATGGACTGCTCCACGAAACATAAGTGTAACTCTGTGAGATGAATTCACACATCACCAAGAAGTTTCTAAGAAAGCTTCTTTCTAGTTTTCATCTGTGGAAATTTCCTTTGTCACTGTAATGTTCATTGCGCTATGAAGTATCTAATTGCAGATTTCCAGAAAACTGTGCTAACAAACTGATCACTGAAGAGCAACGTGTAACTCTGTGAGTTGCATTCACACATGGCAATGCAGTTTCTCAGAAAGCTTCTCTTTAGTTATTATGTGAGGATAATTCCTTTATCACCATGGGCCTCAATACGCTCCCAAATATCACTTTGCAGATTCCACCAAAAATTGTTAGCAAACTGCTTCTTAAGGCAGAGGTTGTAACTCTGTGAGATGAACTCACGGATCAGAAAGAACTTTCTCAAAAAGCTTCTTTCACGTTTTGAACGGATGAAATTTCCTTTATCAGCGTAGGCCTCAATGTGATCCAAAGAAGCCCTTCTCAGATTCCCCAAAGACAGTGTTAGTGGACTGCTCCACGAAACATAAGTGTAACTCTGTGAGATGAATTCACACATCACCAAGAAGTTTCTAAGAAAGCTTCTTTCTAGTTTTCATCTGTGGAAATTTCCTTTGTCACTGTAATGTTCATTGCGCTATGAAGTATCTAATTGCAGATTTCCAGAAAACTGTGCTAACAAACTGATCACTGAAGAGAAACGTATAACTCTGTGAGTTGCATTCACACATGGCAATGCAGTTTCTCAGAAAGCTTCTCTTTAGTTATTATGTGAGGATAATTCCTTTATCACCATGGGCCCCAATAGGCTAACAAATACCATTTTGCAGATTACACGAACAGAGTGTTAGCCATCTGCTTCTTTGGGCAGAGGTGGTAACTCTGTGAGATGAACTCACAGATCAGAAAGAAGTTTCTCAGAAAGCTTCTTTCTCATTTTTATTGGAAGATGTTTCCATTGGCCCCATTGTTTTCAAAGGGATCGGGAATATCTGTTCTCAGATTCCACACAAATAGGGCTAGGCCACGGCCCCCACGAAATACAGCTGCAACTTAGTGAGTTGAATTCACACATCACAAAGCGGTTTCTCAGAAAGCTTCCCACTTTAGTAAGACGAGGTTATTTGTGGTCTTGGAGCGCCACCGTGTGTCCTATTGCAGATTCTGCGAAAACTCTGCTAGCAAGTTTCTCAGTGGAAACAATGATGGACATCTGTGGGCTGAATTCACCCACAACAAAGAAGTTTCTGAGAAGGCTTCTCTGCAGGTTTCTCTGAGGATAGTTCCTTATTCAGCATGCGATTCAACGATATCCAAGACATCACATCTGAGATTCCTCAAAATGAGTGCTAGGAAACTCCCCCGAGAAAGGGTGATAGAACACTGTGAAATGAATTCACATATCACAAAGCAGTTTCGCAGAAAGCTTGGTTCCGCTTTCTCTTGGAGTATATTAGTTTTCTCCTTCTATTCTTCAAAGCTATCTGAAATATCACTTCTCGGAATCCACGGAAACAGTCCTAAGAAACGGCCCCAAAAAACACTGGCGTAACTCTGTGAGTTGCATTCACAGATGGCAATGCAGTTTCTCACAAAGCTTCTCTTTAGTTATTATGTGAGGATAATTCCTTTATCACCATGGGCCCCAATAGGCTCCCAAATATCACTTTGCAGATTCCAAGAAAAGAGTGTTAGCAAACTGCTTCTTGAGGCAGAGGTTGTAACTCTGTGAGATGAACTCACAGATCAGAAAGAAGTTTCTCAGAAGCTTCTTTCACGTTTTGAACGGATGAAATTTCCTTTATCAGCGTAGGCCTCAATGTGATCCAAAGAAGCCCTTCTCAGTTTCCCCAAAGACAGTGTTAATGGACTGCTCCACGAAACATAAGTGTAACTCTGTGAGATGAATTCACACATCACCAAGAAGTTTCTAAGAAAGCTTCTTTCTAGTTTTCATCTGTGGAAATTCCTTTGTCACTGTAATGTTCATTGCGCTATGAAGTATCTAATTGCAGATTTCCAGAAAACTGTGCTAACAAACTGATCACTGAAGAGAAACGTATAACTCTGTGAGTTGCATTCACACATGGCAATGCAGTTTCTCAGAAAGCTTCTCTTAGTTATTATGTGAGGATAATTCCTTTATCACCATGGGCCCCAATAGGCTCCCAAATATCATTTTGCAGATTACACGAACAGAGTGTTAGCCATCTGCTTCTTTGGGCAGAGGTGGTAACTCTGTGAGATGAACTCACAGATCAGAAAGAAGTTTCTCAGAAAGCTTCTTTCTCATTTTATTGGAAGATGTTTCCATTGGCCCCATTGTTTTCAAAGGGATCGGGAATATCTGTTCTCAGATTCCACACAAATAGGGCTAGGCCACGGCCCCACGAAATACAGCTGCAACTTAGTGAGTTGAATTCACACATCACAAAGCGGTTTCTCAGAAGCTTCCCACTTTAGTAAGACGAGGTTATTTGTGGTCTTGGAGCGCCACCGTGTGTCCTATTGCAAATTCTGCGAAAACTCTGCTAGCAAGTTTCTCAGTGGAAACAATGATGGACATCTGTGGGCTGAATTCACCCACAACAAAGAAGTTTCTGAGAAGGCTTCTCTGCAGGTTTCTCTGAGGATAGTTCCTTATTCAGCATGCGATTCAACGATATCCAAGACATCACATGGGAGATTCCTCAAAATGAGTGCTAGGAAACTCCCCCGAGAAAGGGTGATAGAACACTGTGAAATGAATTCACATATCACAAAGCAGTTTCGCAGAAAGCTTGGTTCCGCTTTCTCTTGGAGTATATTAGTTTTCTCCTTCTATTCTTCAAAGCTATCTGAAATATCCCTTCTCGGAATCCACGGAAACAGTCCTAAGAAACGGCCCCAAAAAACACTGGCGTAACTCTGTGAGTTGCATTCACACATGGCAATGCAGTTTCTCACAAAGCTTCTCTTTAGTTATTATGTGAGGATAATTCCTTTATCACCATGGGCCCCAATAGGCTCCCAAATATCACTTTGCAGATTACACGAACAGAGTGTTAGCCATCTGCTTCTTTGGGCAGAGGTGGTAACTCTGTGAGATGAACTCACAGATCAGAAAGAAGTTTCTCAGAAAGCTTCTTTCACGTTTTGAACGGATGAAATATCCTTTATCAGCGTAGGCCTCAAGTGATCCAAAGAAGCCCTTCTCAGTTTCCCCAAAGACAGTGTTAATGGACTGCTCCACGAAACATAAGTGTAACTCTGTGAGATGAATTCACACATCACCAAGAAGTTTCTAAGAAAGCTTCTTTCTAGTTTTCATCTGTGGAAATTTCCTTTGTCACTGTAATGTTCATTGCGCTATGAAGTATCTAATTGCAGATTTCCAGAAAACTGTGCTAACAAACTGTTCACTGAAGAGAAACGTGTAACTCTGTGAGTTGCATTCACACATGGCAATGCAGTTTCTCAGAAAGCTTCTCCTTAGTTATTATGTGAGGATAATTCCTTTATCACCATGGGCCTCAATAGGCTCCCAAATATCACTTTGCAGATTCCACCAAAAATTGTTAGCAAACTGCTTCTTAAGGCAGAGGTTGTAACTCTGTGAGATGAACTCACAGATCAGAAAGAAGTTTCTCAGAAAGCTTCTTTCACGTTTGAACGGATGAAATTTCCTTTATCAGCGTAGGCCTCAATGTGATCCAAAGAAGCCCTTCTCAGTTTCCCCAAAGACAGTGTTAATGGACTGCTCCACGAAACATAAGTGTAACTCTGTGAGATGAATTCACACATCACCAAGAAGTTTCTAAGAAAGCTTCTTTCTAGTTTTCATCTGTGGAAATTTCCTTTGTCACTGTAATGTTCATTGCGCTATGAAGTATCTAATTGCAGATTTCCAGAAAACTGTGCTAACAAACTGATCACTGAAGAGAAACGTATAACTCTGTGAGTTGCATTCACACATGGCAATGCAGTTTCTCAGAAAGCTTCTCTTTAGTTATTATGTGAGGATAATTCCTTTATCACCATGGGCCCCAATAGGCTCCCAAATATCATTTTGCAGATTACACGAACAGAGTGTTAGCCATCTGCTTCTTTGGGCAGAGGTGGTAACTCTGTGAGATGAACTCACAGATCAGAAAGAAGTTTCTCAGAAAGCTTCTTTCTCATTTTTATTGGAAGATGTTTCCATTGGCCCCATTGTTTTCAAAGGGATCGGGAATATCTGTTCTCAGATTCCACACAAATAGGGCTAGGCCACGGCCCCACGAAATACAGCTGCAACTTAGTGAGTTGAATTCACACATCACAAAGCGGTTTCTCAGAAAGCTTCCCACTTTAGTAAGACGAGGTTATTTGTGGTCTTGGAGCGCCACCGTGTGTCCTATTGCAGATTCTGCGAAAACTCTGCTAGCAAGTTTCTCAGTGGAAACAATGATGGACATCTGTGGGCTGAATTCACCCACAACAAAGAAGTTTCTGAGAAGGCTTCTCTGCAGGTTTCTCTGAGGATAGTTCCTTATTCAGCATGCGATTCAACGATATCCAAGACATCACATCTGAGATTCCTCAAAATGAGTGCTAGGAAACTCCCCCGAGAAAGGGTGATAGAACACTGTGAAATGAATTCACATATCACAAAGCAGTTTCGCAGAAAGCTTGGTTCCGCTTTCTCTTGGAGTATATTAGTTTTCTCCTTCTATTCTTCAAAGCTATCTGAAATATCACTTCTCGGAATCCACGGAAACAGTCCTAAGAAACGGCCCCAAAAAACACTGGCGTAACTCTGTGAGTTGCATTCACACATGGCAATGCAGTTTCTCACAAAGCTTCTCTTTAGTTATTATGTGAGGATAATTCCTTTATCACCATGGGCCCCAATAGGCTCCCAAATATCACTTTGCAGATTCCAAGAAAAGAGTGTTAGCAAACTGCTTCTTGAGGCAGAGGTTGTAACTCTGTGAGATGAACTCACAGATCAGAAAGAAGTTTCTCAGAAAGCTTCTTTCACGTTTTGAACGGATGAAATTTCCTTTATCAGCGTAGGCCTCAATGTGATCCAAAGAAGCCCTTCTCAGTTTCCCCAAAGACAGTGTTAATGGACTGCTCCACGAAACATAAGTGTAACTCTGTGAGATGAATTCACACATCACCAAGAAGTTTCTAAGAAAGCTTCTTTCTAGTTTTCATCTGTGGAAATTTCCTTTGTCACTGTAATGTTCATTGCGCTATGAAGTATCTAATTGCAGATTTCCAGAAAACTGTGCTAACAAACTGATCACTGAAGAGAAACGTGTAACTCTGTGAGTTGCATTCACACATGGCAATGCAGTTTCTCAGAAAGCTTCTCCTTAGTTATTATGTGAGGATAATTCCTTTATCACCATGGGCCTCAATAAGCTCCCAAATATCACTTTGCAGATTCCACCAAAAAAGTGTTAGCAAACTGCTTCTTAAGGCAGAGGTTGTAACTCTGTGAGATGAACTCACAGATCAGAAAGAAGTTTCTCAGAAAGCTTCTTTCACGTTTTGAACGGATGAAATTTCCTTTATCAGCGTAGGCCTCAATGTGATCCAAAGAAGCCCTTCTCAGTTTCCCCAAAGACAGTGTTAATGGACTGCTCCACGAAACATAAGTGTAACTCTGTGAGATGAATTCACACATCACCAAGAAGTTTCTAAGAAAGCTTCTTTCTAGTTTTCATCTGTGGAAATTTCCTTTGTCACTGTAATGTTCATTGCGCTATGAAGTATCTAATTGCAGATTTCCAGAAAACTGTGCTAACAAACTGATCACTGAAGAGAAACGTGTAACTCTGTGAGTTGCATTCACACATGGCAATGCAGTTTCTCAGAAAGCTTCTCTTTAGTTATTATGTGAGGATAATTCCTTTATCACCATGGGCCTCAATAGGCTCCCAAATATCACTTTGCAGATTCCACCAAAAAGTGTTAGCAAACTGCTTCTTAAGGCAGAGGTTGTAACTCTGTGAGATGAACTCACAGATCAGAAAGAAGCTTTCTCAAAAAGCTTCTTTCACGTTTTGAACGGATGAAATTTCCTTTATCAGCGTAGGCCTCAATGTGATCCAAAGAAGCCCTTCTCAGATTCCCCAAAGACAGTGTTAATGGACTGCTCCACGAAACATAAGTGTAACTCTGTGAGATGAATTCACACATCACCAAGAAGTTTCTAAGAAAGCTTCTTTCTAGTTTTCATCTGTGGAAATTTCCTTTGTCACTGTAATGTTCATTGCGCTATGAAGTATCTAATTGCAGATTTCCAGAAAACTGTGCTAACAAACTGATCACTGAAGAGAAACGTATAACTCTGTGAGTTGCATTCACACATGGCAATGCAGTTTCTCAGAAAGCTTCTCTTTAGTTATTATGTGAGGATAATTCCTTTATCACCATGGGCCCCAATAGGCTCCCAAATATCATTTTGCAGATTACACGAACAGAGTGTTAGCCATCTGCTTCTTTGGGCAGAGGTGGTAACTCTGTGAGATGAACTCACAGATCAGAAAGAAGTTTCTCAGAAAGCTTCTTTCTCATTTTTATTGGAAGATGTTTCCATTGGCCCCATTGTTTTCAAAGGGATCGGGAATATCTGTTCTCAGATTCCACACAAATAGGGCTAGGCCACGGCCCCACGAAATACAGCTGCAACTTAGTGAGTTGAATTCACACATCACAAAGCGGTTTCTCAGAAAGCTTCCCACTTTAGTAAGACGAGGTTATTTGTGGTCTTGGAGCGCCACCGTGTGTCCTATTGCAGATTCTGCGAAAACTCTGCTAGCAAGTTTCTCAGTGGAAACAATGATGGACATCTGTGGGCTGAATTCACCCACAACAAAGAAGTTTCTGAGAAGGCTTCTCTGCAGGTTTCTCTGAGGATAGTTCCTTATTCAGCATGCGATTCAACGATATCCAAGACATCACATCTGAGATTCCTCAAAATGAGTGCTAGGAAACTCCCCGAGAAAGGGTGATAGAACACTGTGAAATGAATTCACATATCACAAAGCAGTTTCGCAGAAAGCTTGGTTCCGCTTTCTCTTGGAGTATATTAGTTTTCTCCTTCTATTCTTCAAAGCTATCTGAAATATCACTTCTCGGAATCCACGGAAACAGTCCTAAGAAACGGCCCCAAAAAACACTGGCGTAACTCTGTGAGTTGCATTCACACATGGCAATGCAGTTTCTCACAAAGCTTCTCTTTAGTTATTATGTGAGGATAATTCCTTTATCACCATGGGCCCCAATAGGCTCCCAAATATCACTTTGCAGATTCCAAGAAAAGAGTGTTAGCAAACTGCTTCTTGAGGCAGAGGTTGTAACTCTGTGAGATGAACTCACAGATCAGAAAGAAGTTTCTCAGAAAGCTTCTTTCACGTTTTGAACGGATGAAATTTCCTTTATCAGCGTAGGCCTCAATGTGATCCAAAGAAGCCCTTCTCAGTTTCCCCAAAGACAGTGTTAATGGACTGCTCCACGAAACATAAGTGTAACTCTGTGAGATGAATTCACACATCACCAAGAAGTTTCTAAGAAAGCTTCTTTCTAGTTTTCATCTGTGGAAATTTCCTTTGTCACTGTAATGTTCATTGCGCTGTGAAGTATCTAATTGCAGATTTCCAGAAAACTGTGCTAACAAACTGATCACTGAAGAGAAACGTGTAACTCTGTGAGTTGCATTCACACATGGCAATGCAGTTTCTCAGAAAGCTTCTCCTTAGTTATTATGTGAGGATAATTCCTTTATCACCATGGGCCTCAATAGGCTCCCAAATATCACTTTGCAGATTCCACCAAAAAGTGTTAGCAAACTGCTTCTTAAGGCAGAGGTTGTAACTCTGTGAGATGAACTCACAGATCAGAAAGAAGTTTCTCAGAAAGCTTCTTTCACGTTTTGAACGGATGAAATTTCCTTTATCAGCGTAGGCCTCAATGTGATCCAAAGAAGCCCTTCTCAGTTCCCCAAAGGACAGTGTTAATGGACTGCTCCACGAAACATAAGTGTAACTCTGTGAGATGAATTCACACATCACCAAGAAGTTTCTAAGAAAGCTTCTTTCTAGTTTTCATCTGTGGACATTTCCTTTGTCACTGTAATGTTCATTGCGCTATGAAGTATCTAATTGCAGATTTCCAGAAAACTGTGCTAACAAACTGATCACTGAAGAGAAACGTGTAACTCTGTGAGTTGCATTCACACATGGCAATGCAGTTTCTCAGAAAGCTTCTCCTTAGTTATTATGTGAGGATAATTCCTTTATCACCATGGGCCTCAATAGGCTCCCAATATCACTTTGCAGATTCCACGAAAAAGTGTTAGCAAACTGCTTCTTGAGGCAGAGGTTGTAACTCTGTGAGATGAACTCACAGATCAGAAAGAAGTTTCTCAGAAAGCTTCTTTCACGTTTTGAACGGATGAAATTTCCTTTATCAGCGTAGGCCTCAATGTGATCCAAAGAAGCCCTTCTCAGATTCCCCAAAGACAGTGTTAATGACTGCTCCACGAAACATAAGTGTAACTCTGTGAGATGAATTCACACATCACCAAGAAGTTTCTAAGAAAGCTTCTTTCTAGTTTTCATCTGTGGACATTTCCTTTGTCACTGTAATGTTCATTGCGCTATGAAGTATCTAATTGCAGATTTCCAGAAAACTGTGCTAACAAACTGATCACTGAAGAGAAACGTATAACTCTGTGAGTTGCATTCACACATGGCAATGCAGTTTCTCAGAAAGCTTCTCTTTAGTTATTATGTGAGGATATTTGCCTTTATCACCATGGGCCCAATAGGCTCCCAATTATCACTTGCAGATTCCACGAAAAGCGTGTTAGCAAACTGCTTTCTTGAGGCAGAGGTTGTAACTCTGTGAGATGAACTCACAGGATCAGAAAGAAGTTCTCAGAAAGCTTCTTTTCACGTTTTGAACGGATGAAATTTCCTTTATCAGCGTAGGCCTCAATGTGATCCAAGAAGCCCTTCTCAGATTCCCCAAAGACAGTGTTAATGGACTGCTCCACGAAACATAAGTGTAACTCTGTGAGATGAATTCACACATCACCAAGAAGTTTCTAAGAAAGCTTCTTTCTAGTTTTCATCTGTGGAAATTTCCTTTGTCACTGTAATGTTCATTGCGCTATGAAGTATCTAATTGCAGATTTCCAGAAAACTGTGCTAACAAACTGATCACTGAAGAGAAACGTGTAACTCTGTGAGTTGCATTCACACATGGCAATGCAGTTTCTCAGAAAGCTTCTCCTTAGTTATTATGTGAGGATAATTCCTTTATCACCATGGGCCTCAATAGGCTCCCAAATATCACTTTGCAGATTCCACCAAAAAAGTGTTAGCAAACTGCTTCTTAAGGCAGAGGTTTGTAACTCTGTGAGATGAACTCACAGATCAGAAAGAACTTTCTCAAAAAGCTTCTTTCACGTTTTGAACGGATGAAATTTCCTTTCTCAGCGTAGGCCTCAATGTGATCCAAAGAAGCCCTTCTCAGATTCCCCAAAGACAGTGTTAATGGACTGCTCCACGAAACATAAGTGTAACTCTGTGAGATGAATTCACACATCACCAAGAAGTTCTAAGAAAGCTTCTTCTAGTTTTCATCTGTGGAAATTTCCTTTGTCACTGTAATGTTCATTGCGCTATGAAGTATCTAATTGCAGATTTCCCAGAAAACTGTGCTAACAAAACTGATCACTGAAGAGAAACGTGTAACTCTGTGAGTTGCATTCACACATGGCAATGCAGTTTCTCAGAAAGCTTCTCTTAGTTATTATGTGAGGATATTTGCTTTATCACCATGGGCCCCAATAGGCTCCCAATTATCACTTTGCAGATTCCACGAAAAGCGTGTTAGCAAACTGCTTCTTGAGGCAGAGGTTGTAACTCTGTGAGATGAACTCACAGATCAGAAAGAAGTTTCTCAGAAAGCTTCTTTCACGTTTTGAACGGATGAAATTTCCTTTATCAGCGTAGGCCTCAATGTGATCCAAAGAAGCCCTTCTCAGATTCCCCAAAGACAGTGTTAATGGACTGCTCCACGAAACATAAGTGTAACTCTGTGAGATGAATTCACACATCACCAAGAAGTTTCTAAGAAAGCTTCTTTCTAGTTTTCATCTGTGGAATTTCCTTTGTCACTGTAATGTTCATTGCGCTATGAAGTATCTAATTGCAGATTTCCAGAAAACTGTGCTAACAAACTGATCACTGAAGAGAAACGTATAACTCTGTGAGTTGCATTCACACATGGCAATGCAGTTTCTCAGAAAGCTTCTCTTTAGTTATTATGTGAGGATAATTCCTTTATCACCATGGGCCCCAATAGGCTCCCAAATATCATTTTGCAGATTACACGAACAGAGTGTTAGCCATCTGCTTCTTTGGGCAGAGGTGGTAACTCTGTGAGATGAACTCACAGATCAGAAAGAAGTTTCTCAGAAAGCTTCTTTCTCATTTTTATTGGAAGATGTTTCCATTGGCCCCATTGTTTTCAAAGGGATCGGAATATCTGTTCTCAGATTCCACACAAATAGGGCTAGGCCACGGCCCCACGAAATACAGCTGCAACTTAGTGAGTTGAATTCACACATCACAAAGCGGTTTCTCAGAAAGCTTCCCACTTTAGTAAGACGAGGTTATTTGTGGTCTTGGAGCGCCACCGTGTGTCCTATTGCAGATTCTGCGAAAACTCTGCTAGCAAGTTTCTCAGTGGAAACAATGATGGACATCTGTGGGCTGAATTCACCCACAACAAAGAAGTTTCTGAGAAGGCTTCTCTGCAGGTTTCTCTGAGGATAGTTCCTTATTCAGCATGCGATTCAACGATATCCAAGACATCACATCTGAGATTCCTCAAAATGAGTGCTAGGAAACTCCCCCGAGAAAGGGTGATAGAACACTGTGAAATGAATTCACATATCACAAAGCAGTTTCGCAGAAAGCTTGGTTCCGCTTTCTCTTGGAGTATATTAGTTTTCTCCTTCTATTCTTCAAAGCTATCTGAAATATCCCTTCTCGGAATCCACGGAAACAGTCCTAAGAAACGGCCCCAAAAAACACTGGCGTAACTCTGTGAGTTGCATTCACACATGGCAATGCAGTTTCTCACAAAGCTTCTCTTTAGTTTATTATGTGAGGATAATTCCTTTATCACCATGGGCCCCAATTAGGCTCCCAAATATCATTTTGCAGATTACACGAACAGAGTGTTAGCCATCTGCTTCTTTGGGCAGAGGTGGTAACTCTGTGAGATGAACTCACAGATCAGAAAGAATTTTCTCAGAAAGCTTCTTTCACGTTTTGAACGGATGAAATTTCCTTTATCAGCGTAGGCCTCAATGTGATCCAAAGAAGCCCTTCTCAGTTTCCCCAAAGACAGTGTTAATGGACTGCTCCACGAAACATAAGTGTAACTCTGTGAGATGAATTCACACATCACCAAGAAGTTTCTAAGAAAGCTTCTTTCTAGTTTTCATCTGTGGAAATTTCCTTTGTCACTGTAATGTTCATTGCGCTATGAAGTATCTAATTGCAGATTTCCAGAAAACTGTGCTAACAAACTGTTCACTGAAGAGAAACGTGTAACTCTGTGAGTTGCATTCACACATGGCAATGCAGTTTCTTCTCAGAAAGCTTCTCCTTAGTTATTATGTGAGGATAATTCCTTTATCACCATGGGCCTCAATAGGCTCCCAAATATCACTTTGCAGATTCCACCAAAAAAGTGTTAGCAAACTGCTTCTAAGGCAGAGGTTGTAACTCTGTGAGATGAACTCACAGATCAGAAAGAAGTTTCTCAGAAAGCTTCTTTCACGTTTTGAACGGATGAAATTTCCTTTCTCAGCGTAGGCCTCATGTGATCCAAAGAAGCCCTTCTCAGTTTCCCCAAAGACAGTGTTAATGGACTGCTCCACGAAACATAAGTGTAACTCTGTGAGATGAATTCACACATCACCAAGAAGTTTCTAAGAAAGCTTCTTTCTAGTTTTCATCTGTGGAAATTTCCTTTGTCACTGTAATGTTCATTGCGCTATGAAGTATCTAATTGCAGATTTCCAGAAAACTGTGCTAACAAACTGATCACTGAAGAGAAACGTGTAACTCTGTGAGTTGCATTCACACAATGGCAATGCAGTTTCTCAGAAAGCTTCTCTTTAGTTATTATGTGAGGATAATTGCCTTTATCACCATGGGCCCCAATACGCTCCCAATTATCACTTTGCAGATTCCACTAAAAGAGTGTTAGCAAACTGCTTCTTGAGGCAGAGGTTGTAACTCTGTGAGATGAACTCACAGATCAG
Organism: Rhinopithecus roxellana; assembly: GCF_007565055.1. NCBI lineage: Eukaryota > Metazoa > Chordata > Mammalia > Primates > Cercopithecidae > Rhinopithecus > Rhinopithecus roxellana. The sequence goes on from NC_044569.1 coordinate 19,827,966, forward strand.
AAAGAAGTTTCTCAGAAGCTTTCTTTCACGTTTTGAACGGATGAAATTTCCTTTATCAGCGTAGGCCTCAATGTGATCCAAAGAAGCCCTTCTCAGATTCCCCAAAGACAGTGTTAATGGACTGCTCCACGAAACATAAGTGTAACTCTGTGAGATGAATTCACACATCACCAAGAAGTTTCTAAGAAAGCTTCTTTCTAGTTTTCATCGGTGGACATTTCCTTTGTCACTGTAATGTTCATTGCGCTGTGAAGTATCTAATTGCAGATTTCCAGAAAACTGTGCTAACAAACTGATCACTGAAGAGAAACGTGTAACTCTGTGAGTTGCATTCACACATGGCAATGCAGTTTCTCAGAAAGCTTCTCCTTAGTTATTATGTGAGGATATTCCTTTATCACCATGGGCCTCAATAGGCTCCCAAATATCACTTTGCAGATTCCACCAAAAGTGTTAGCAAACTGCTTCTTAGGCAGAGGTTGTAACTCTGTGAGATGAACTCACGATCAGAAAGAACTTTCTCAAAAGCTTCTTTCACGTTTTGAACGGATGAAATTTCCTTTATCAGCGTAGGCCTCAATGTGATCCAAAGAAGCCCTTCTCAGTTTCCCCAAAGACAGTGTTAATGGACTGCTCCACGAAACATAAGTGTAACTCTGTGAGATGAATTCACACATCACCAAGAAGTTTCTAAGAAAGCTTCTTTCTAGTTTTCATCTGTGGAAATTTCCTTTGTCACTGTAATGTTCATTCGCTATGAAGTATCTAATTGCAGATTTCCAGAAAACTGTGCTAACAAACTGATCACTGAAGAGAAACGTATAACTCTGTGAGTTGCATTCACACATGGCAATGCAGTTTCTCAGAAAGCTTCTCTTTAGTTATTATGTGAGGATAATTCCTTTATCACCATGGGCCCCAATAGGCTCCCAAATATCATTTTGCAGATTACACGAACGAGTGTTAGCCATCTGCTTCTTTGGGCAGAGGTGGTAACTCTGTGAGATGAACTCACAGATCAGAAAGAAGTTTCTCAGAAAGCTTCTTTCTCATTTTTATTGGAAGATGTTTCCATTGGCCCCATTGTTTTCAAAGGGATCGGGAATATCTGTTCTCAGATTCCACACAAATAGGGCTAGGCCACGGCCCCACGAAATACAGCTGCAACTTAGTGAGTTGAATTCACACATCACAAAGCGGTTTCTCAGAAAGCTTCCCACTTTAGTAAGACGAGGTTATTTGTGGTCTTGGAGCGCCACCGTGTGTCCTATTGCAGATTCTGCGAAAACTCTGCTAGCAAGTTTCTCAGTGGAAACAATGATGGACATCTGTGGGCTGAATTCACCCACAACAAAGAAGTTTCTGAGAAGGCTTCTCTGCAGGTTTCTCTGAGGATAGTTCCTTATTCAGCATGCGATTCAACGATATCCAAGACATCACATCTGAGATTCCTCAAAATGAGTGCTAGGAAACTCCCCCGAGAAAGGGTGATAGAACACTGTGAAATGAATTCACATATCACAAAGCAGTTTCGCAGAAAGCTTGGTTCCGCTTTCTCTTGGAGTATATTAGTTTTCTCCTTCTATTCTTCAAAGCTATCTGAAATATCACTTCTCGGAATCCACGGAAACAGTCCTAAGAAACGGCCCCAAAAAACACTGGCGTAACTCTGTGAGTTGCATTCACACATGGCAATGCAGTTTCTCACAAAGCTTCTCTTTAGTTATTATGTGAGGATAATTCCTTTATCACCATGGGCCCAATAGGCTCCCAAATATCACTTTGCAGATTCCAAGAAAAGAGTGTTAGCAAACTGCTTCTTGAGGCAGAGGTTGTAACTCTGTGAGATGAACTCACAGATCAGAAAGAAGTTTCTCAGAAAGCTTCTTTCACGTTTTGAACGGATGAAATTTCCTTTATCAGCGTAGGCCTCAATGTGATCCAAAGAAGCCCTTCTCAGTTCCCCAAAGACAGTGTTAATGGACTGCTCCACGAAACATAAGTGTAACTCTGTGAGATGAATTCACACATCACCAAGAAGTTTCTAAGAAAGCTTCTTTCTAGTTTTCATCTGTGGAAATTTCCTTTGTCACTGTAATGTTCATTGCGCTATGAAGTATCTAATTGCAGATTTCCAGAAAACTGTGCTAACAAACTGATCACTGAAGAGAAACGTGTAACTCTGTGAGTTGCATTCACACATGGCAATGCAGTTTCTCAGAAAGCTTCTCTTAGTTATTATGTGAGGATATTCCTTTATCACCATGGGCCTCAATAGGCTCCCAAATCACTTTGCAGATTCCACCAAAAATGTTAGCAAACTGCTTCTTAAGGCAGAGGTTGTAACTCTGTGAGATGAACTCACAGATCAGAAAGAAGTTTCTCAGAAAGCTTCTTTCACGTTTTGAACGGATGAAATTTCCTTTCAGCGTAGGCCTCAATGTGATCCAAAGAAGCCCTTCTCAGTTTCCCCAAAGACAGTGTTAATGGACTGCTCCACGAAACATAAGTGTAACTCTGTGAGATGAATTCACACATCACCAAGAAGTTTCTAAGAAAGCTTCTTTCTAGTTTTCATCTGTGGAAATTTCCTTTGTCACTGTAATGTTCATTGCGCTGAAGTATCTAATTGCAGATTTCCAGAAAACTGTGCTAACAAACTGATCACTGAAGAGAAACGTGTAACTCTGTGAGTTGCATTCACACATGGCAATGCAGTTTCTCAGAAAGCTTCTCTTAGTTATTATGTGAGGATAATTCCTTTATCACCATGGGCCCCAATAGGCTCCCAATATCACTTTGCAGATTCCACCAAAAGTGTTAGCAAACTGCTTCTTGAGGCAGAGGTTGTAACTCTGTGAGATGAACTCACAGATCAGAAAGAAGTTTCTCAGAAAGCTTCTTTCACGTTTTGAACGGATGAAATTTCCTTTATCAGCGTAGGCCTCAATGTGATCCAAAGAAGCCCTTCTCAGTTTCCCCAAAGACAGTGTTAATGGACTGCTCCACGAAACATAAGTGTAACTCTGTGAGATGAATTCACACATCACCAAGAAGTTTCTAAGAAAGCTTCTTTCTAGTTTTCATCTGTGGAAATTTCCTTTGTCACTGTAATGTTCATTGCGCTATGAAGTATCTAATTGCAGATTTCCAGAAAACTGTGCTAACAAACTGATCACTGAAGAGAAACGTGTAACTCTGTGAGTTGCATTCACACATGGCAATGCAGTTTCTCAGAAAGCTTCTCTTTAGTTATTATGTGAGGATATTCCTTTATCACCATGGGCCCAATAGGCTCCCAAATATCACTTTGCAGATTCCACCAAAAGTGTTAGCAAACTGCTTCTTGAGGCAGAGGTTGTAACTCTGTGAGATGAACTCACAGATCAGAAAGAAGTTTCTCAGAAAGCTTCTTTCACGTTTTGAACGGATGAAATTTCCTTTATCAGCGTAGGCCTCAATGTGATCCAAAGAAGCCCTTCTCAGTTTCCCCAAAGACAGTGTTAATGGACTGCTCCACGAAACATAAGTGTAACTCTGTGAGATGAATTCACACATCACCAAGAAGTTTCTAAGAAAGCTTCTTTCTAGTTTTCATCTGTGGAAATTTCCTTTGTCACTGTAATGTTCATTGCGCTATGAAGTATCTAATTGCAGATTTCCAGAAAACTGTGCTAACAAACTGATCACTGAAGAGAAACGTGTAACTCTGTGAGTTGCATTCACACATGGCAATGCAGTTTCTCAGAAAGCTTCTCTTTAGTTATTATGTGAGGATATTCTTTATCACCATGGCCCAATAGCTCCCAATATCACTTTGCAGATTCCACAAAAGCGTGTTAGCAAACTGCTTCTTAGGCAGAGGTTGTAACTCTGTGAGATGAACTCACAGATCAGAAAGAAGTTTCTCAGAAAGCTTCTTTCACGTTTTGAACGGATGAAATTTCCTTTATCAGCGTAGGCCTCAATGTGATCCAAAGAAGCCCTTCTCAGTTTCCCCAAAGACAGTGTTAATGGACTGCTCCACGAAACATAAGTGTAACTCTGTGAGATGAATTCACACATCACCAAGAAGTTTCTAAGAAAGCTTCTTTCTAGTTTTCATCTGTGGAATTTCCTTTGTCACTGTAATGTTCATTGCGCTGTGAAGTATCTAATTGCAGATTTCCAGAAAACTGTGCTAACAAACTGATCACTGAAGAGAAACGTGTAACTCTGTGAGTTGCATTCACACATGGCAATGCAGTTTCTCAGAAAGCTTCTCTTAGTTATTATGTGAGGATAATTCCTTTATCACCATGGGCCTCAATAGGCTCCCAAATATCACTTTGCAGATTCCACCAAAAAGTGTTAGCAAACTGCTTCTTAAGGCAGAGGTTTAACTCTGTGAGATGAACTCACAGATCAGAAAGAAGTTTCTCAAAAGCTTCTTTCACGTTTTGAACGGATGAAATTTCCTTTATCAGCGTAGGCCTCAATGTGATCCAAAGAAGCCCTTCTCAGTTTCCCCAAAGACAGTGTTAATGGACTGCTCCACGAAACATAAGTGTAACTCTGTGAGATGAATTCACACATCACCAAGAAGTTTCTAAGAAAGCTTCTTTCTAGTTTTCATCTGTGGAAATTTCCTTTGTCACTGTAATGTTCATTGCGCTATGAAGTATCTAATTGCAGATTTCCAGAAAACTGTGCTAACAAACTGATCACTGAAGAGAAACGTGTAACTCTGTGAGTTGCATTCACACATGGCAATGCAGTTTCTCAGAAAGCTTCTCCTTAGTTATTATGTGAGGATAATTCCTTTATCACCATGGGCCTCAATAGGCTCCCAAATATCACTTTGCAGATTCCACCAAAAAGTGTTAGCAAACTGCTTCTTAAGGCAGAGGTTGTAACTCTGTGAGATGAACTCACAGATCAGAAGAAGTTTCTCAAAAGCTTCTTTCACGTTTTGAACGGATGAAATTTCCTTTATCAGCGTAGGCCTCAATGTGATCCAAAGAAGCCCTTCTCAGATTCCCCAAAGACAGTGTTAATGGACTGCTCCACGAAACATAAGTGTAACTCTGTGAGATGAATTCACACATCACCAAGAAGTTTCTAAGAAAGCTTCTTTCTAGTTTTCATCTGTGGAAATTTCCTTTGTCACTGTAATGTTCATTGCGCTATGAAGTATCTAATTGCAGATTTCCAGAAAAACTGTGCTAACAAACTGATCACTGAAGAGAAACGTATAACTCTGTGAGTTGCATTCACACATGGCAATGCAGTTTCTCAGAAAGCTTCTCTTTAGTTATTATGTGAGGATAATTCCTTTATCACCATGGGCCCCAATAGGCTCCCAAATATCATTTTGCAGATTACACGAACAGAGTGTTAGCCATCTGCTTCTTTGGGCAGAGGTGGTAACTCTGTGAGATGAACTCACAGATCAGAAAGAAGTTTCTCAGAAAGCTTCTTTCTCATTTTTTTGGAAGATGTTTCCATTGGCCCCATTGTTTTCAAAGGGATCGGGAATATCTGTTCTCAGATTCCACACAAATAGGGCTAGGCCACGGCCCCACGAAATACAGCTGCAACTTAGTGAGTTGAATTCACACATCACAAAGCGGTTTCTCAGAAAGCTTCCCACTTTAGTAAGACGAGGTTATTTGTGGTCTTGGAGCGCCACCGTGTGTCCTATTGCAGATTCTGCGAAAACTCTGCTAGCAAGTTTCTCAGTGGAAACAATGATGGACATCTGTGGGCTGAATTCACCCACAACAAAGAAGTTTCTGAGAAGGCTTCTCTGCAGGTTTCTCTGAGGATAGTTCCTTATTCAGCATGCGATTCAACGATATCCAAGACATCACATCTGAGATTCCTCAAAATGAGTGCTAGGAAACTCCCCGAGAAAGGGTGATAGAACACTGTGAAATGAATTCACATATCACAAAGCAGTTTCGCAGAAAGCTTGGTTCCGCTTTCTCTTGGAGTATATTAGTTTTCTCCTTCTATTCTTCAAAGCTATCTGAAATATCACTTCTCGGAATCCACGGAAACAGTCCTAAGAAACGGCCCCAAAAAACACTGGCGTAACTCTGTGAGTTGCATTCACACATGGCAATGCAGTTTCTCACAAAGCTTCTCTTTAGTTATTATGTGAGGATAATTCCTTTATCACCATGGGCCCCAATAGGCTCCCAAATATCACTTTGCAGATTCCAAGAAAAGTGTTAGCAAACTGCTTCTTGAGGCAGAGGTTGTAACTCTGTGAGATGAACTCACAGATCAGAAAGAAGTTTCTCAGAAAGCTTCTTTCACGTTTTGAACGGATGAAATTTCCTTTATCAGCGTAGGCCTCAATGTGATCCAAAGAAGCCCTTCTCAGTTTCCCCAAAGACAGTGTTAATGGACTGCTCCACGAAACATAAGTGTAACTCTGTGAGATGAATTCACACATCACCAAGAAGTTTCTAAGAAAGCTTCTTTCTAGTTTTCATCTGTGGAATTTCCTTTGTCACTGTAATGTTCATTGCGCTATGAAGTATCTAATTGCAGATTTCCAGAAAACTGTGCTAACAAACTGATCACTGAAGAGAAACGTGTAACTCTGTGAGTTGCATTCACACATGGCAATGCAGTTTCTCAGAAAGCTTCTCTTTAGTTATTATGTGAGGATAATTCCTTTATCACCATGGGCCTCAATAGGCTCCCAAATATCACTTTGCAGATTCCACCAAAAATGTTAGCAAACTGCTTCTTAGGCAGAGGTTGTAACTCTGTGAGATGAACTCACAGATCAGAAAGAAGTTTCTCAGAAAGCTTCTTTCACGTTTTGAACGGATGAAATTTCCTTTATCAGCGTAGGCCTCAATGTGATCCAAAGAAGCCCTTCTCAGTTTCCCCAAAGACAGTGTTAATGGACTGCTCCACGAAACATAAGTGTAACTCTGTGAGATGAATTCACACATCACCAAGAAGTTTCTAAGAAAGCTTCTTTCTAGTTTTCATCTGTGGAAATTTCCTTTGTCACTGTAATGTTCATTGCGCTATGAAGTATCTAATTGCAGATTTCCAGAAAACTGTGCTAACAAACTGATCACTGAAGAGAAACGTGTAACTCTGTGAGTTGCATTCACACATGGCAATGCAGTTTCTCAGAAAGCTTCTCTTTAGTTATTATGTGAGGATATTCCTTTATCACCATGGGCCTCAATAGGCTCCCAAATATCACTTTGCAGATTCCACCAAAAGTGTTAGCAAACTGCTTCTTGAGGCAGAGGTTGTAACTCTGTGAGATGAACTCACAGATCAGAAAGAAGTTTCTCAGAAAGCTTCTTTCACGTTTTGAACGGATGAAATTTCCTTTATCAGCGTAGGCCTCAATGTGATCCAAAGAAGCCCTTCTCAGTTCCCCAAAGACAGTGTTAATGGACTGCTCCACGAAACATAAGTGTAACTCTGTGAGATGAATTCACACATCACCAAGAAGTTTCTAAGAAAGCTTCTTTCTAGTTTTCATCTGTGGAAATTTCCTTTGTCACTGTAATGTTCATTGCGCTGTGAAGTATCTAATTGCAGATTTCCAGAAAACTGTGCTAACAAACTGATCACTGAAGAGAAACGTGTAACTCTGTGAGTTGCATTCACACATGGCAATGCAGTTTCTCAGAAAGCTTCTCTTAGTTATTATGTGAGGATAATTCCTTTATCACCATGGGCCTCAATAGGCTCCCAAATATCACTTTGCAGATTCCACCAAAAAGTGTTAGCAAACTGCTTCTTAAGGCAGAGGTTGTAACTCTGTGAGATGAACTCACAGATCAGAAAGAAGTTTCTCAGAAAGCTTCTTTCACGTTTTGAACGGATGAAATTTCCTTTATCAGCGTAGGCCTCAATGTGATCCAAAGAAGCCCTTCTCAGTTTCCCCAAAGACAGTGTTAATGGACTGCTCCACGAAACATAAGTGTAACTCTGTGAGATGAATTCACACATCACCAAGAAGTTTCTAAGAAAGCTTCTTTCTAGTTTTCATCTGTGGAAATTTCCTTTGTCACTGTAATGTTCATTGCGCTATGAAGTATCTAATTGCAGATTTCCAGAAAACTGTGCTAACAAACTGATCACTGAAGAGAAACGTGTAACTCTGTGAGTTGCATTCACACATGGCAATGCAGTTTCTCAGAAAGCTTCTCTTTAGTTATTATGTGAGGATATTCCTTTATCACCATGGGCCTCAATAGGCTCCCAAATATCACTTTGCAGATTCCACCAAAAATGTTAGCAAACTGCTTCTTAGGCAGAGGTTGTAACTCTGTGAGATGAACTCACAGATCAGAAAGAAGTTTCTCAAAAGCTTCTTTCACGTTTTGAACGGATGAAATTTCCTTTATCAGCGTAGGCCTCAATGTGATCCAAAGAAGCCCTTCTCAGTTTCCCCAAAGACAGTGTTAATGGACTGCTCCACGAAACATAAGTGTAACTCTGTGAGATGAATTCACACATCACCAAGAAGTTTCTAAGAAAGCTTCTTTCTAGTTTTCATCTGTGGAAATTTCCTTTGTCACTGTAATGTTCATTGCGCTATGAAGTATCTAATTGCAGATTTCCAGAAAACTGTGCTAACAAACTGATCACTGAAGAGAAACGTAACTCTGTGAGTTGCATTCACACATGGCAATGCAGTTTCTCAGAAAGCTTCTCTTTAGTTATTATGTGAGGATAATTCCTTTATCACCATGGGCCCCAATAGGCTCCCAAATATCATTTGCAGATTACACGAACAGAGTGTTAGCCATCTGCTTCTTGGGCAGAGGTGGTAACTCTGTGAGATGAACTCACAGATCAGAAAGAAGTTTCTCAGAAAGCTTCTTTCTCATTTTTATTGGAAGATGTTTCCATTGGCCCCATTGTTTTCAAAGGGATCGGGAATATCTGTTCTCAGATTCCACACAAATAGGGCTAGGCCACGGCCCCACGAAATACAGCTGCAACTTAGTGAGTTGAATTCACACATCACAAAGCGGTTTCTCAGAAAGCTTCCCACTTTAGTAAGACGAGGTTATTTGTGGTCTTGGAGCGCCACCGTGTGTCCTATTGCAGATTCTGCGAAAACTCTGCTAGCAAGTTTCTCAGTGGAAACAATGATGGACATCTGTGGGCTGAATTCACCCACAACAAAGAAGTTTCTGAGAAGGCTTCTCTGCAGGTTTCTCTGAGGATAGTTCCTTATTCAGCATGCGATTCAACGATATCCAAGACATCACATCTGAGATTCCTCAAAATGAGTGCTAGGAAACTCCCCGAGAAAGGGTGATAGAACACTGTGAAATGAATTCACATATCACAAAGCAGTTTCGCAGAAAGCTTGGTTCCGCTTTCTCTTGGAGTATATTAGTTTTCTCCTTCTATTCTTCAAAGCTATCTGAAATATCACTTCTCGGAATCCACGGAAACAGTCCTAAGAAACGGCCCCAAAAAACACTGGCGTAACTCTGTGAGTTGCATTCACACATGGCAATGCAGTTTCTCACAAAGCTTCTCTTTAGTTATTATGTGAGGATAATTCCTTTATCACCATGGGCCCCAATAGGCTCCCAAATATCACTTTGCAGATTCCAGAAAAGAGTGTTAGCAAACTGCTTCTTGAGGCAGAGGTTGTAACTCTGTGAGATGAACTCACAGATCAGAAAGAAGTTTCTCAGAAAGCTTCTTTCAC